>NC_056746.1:1404423285-1404528285 GCF_019279795.1 Protopterus annectens | reverse complement strand
CACCATAGTACAACCAAACTGAACCTGGGAAAGGCATCAGTATACAGTCATATGTGCCATAACTGACTACATAACATAAATATGTGAACTGGAGTACAGCGGTAAGCCCAGAAGTGAGGTGTACTGGTAATAGAGTGTCAAAATCCCCAATAAAACACAAGGACCCCAAAGAGTGTACTTACACATCAATCAGGGATACTAGGCATACATATAAGGTTTAATGAATAACACAATGCCAAAAATGCATTATAATGAATGTCTACTGAGGCAACACCAAGCATTGCACAGGCCAGCTTAGGAGATGTGAGCAATGTGTACATCAACTAACTTTTTGTGCCCAGTGGTCTACCTCTTTAAACAATGTCAGCCTTAGGTAAGCAGGTTTGCCCATAGCTTAGCCTTTTCAAAACTGGCCAGTCATGGAAAAGTGCATGAAATCGGCACTACTTAAACTCAAGAGGCGGGAATACAGCTCATAACTGGTTGTAGCTTCCCCTTGTAAGAACTATGGCAGTAAGGGGAGAAGGAGTGCACTTCCAGGCATAGTGCTGGTGCATCCAGGAGTCCAAGGTCATGGCTGGACTCATAGTTTAAGACCATGCACAGAAACTGCTGCAGGGCCAGTACCAGGGCTCCCAATATAAGGCAGAGGCCTGGGACCATCTCACCTGCAACCTCACCAGTGCCACTGACATACCCTGAACTGATGAGCAGGTCAGGCACCACTATGCCAACCTGCAGTGGATGAAGGGGGACCTCTTGGAAGAGTTGCTCCAAGAGGCTAGAGCATCAGTGGATGTCCCAGCCATGTGTAAATATCAGTCCACTACCTGTTTAATAATTGCCAGCTGAGGTATATCATGGATAGGTATGGTTATATATTCCTCTTATGTCCCCCACAGCTGCTCTGGAGTGGGTAGCGAACCAGGAGGCCCACATCTGTCACCTGGCATGATTGCGACGTGAGGCAGTTTAGTAATACTCATGCTTTTACTGTCATAGGAAATAAAAATAAAAGTAGTAGTAAAGTAATTGCTAGTATAAAACCTGTATTGTTCAAGGCAAGTACTGCATACACTAGAGAATATGGCACGAAGAGTCTCATATTGTTAGTATGGCAATAAAAGTGTAATACCCTGACAAAACAGGTCTAACTGCTGGACTGTATGTGCATATTCTGGTATCATATGGTAATGTAGATTTGCAATCATGTAATAGTACTGTAGTATTAAGCACTGTTACCCATACCATGCACCATAATGTGAATGTGTAGGAATGCCTGTATATGACAGGTGTAATCCCCAGAGGCCATTTAGTACAACTGAGAGACACAGACAGTAAACGGGAAATGCAGACAACAAAACATGAATAGCACATGTGACTGAGATGTGAACTGCTGTTTTATTAGCACACACAGCCACGGTTTGAATCCTGCCAGTGGTAGTAGTCTGCATACAGAATTATACACCACAACTGTACAGATATATCCAGACTGTATATTAAAGTGACCCATATCTAATGCCATCAACCAGTCCCCCTGGGAAATCAGTGGGATGATTCCAGATATATAGGCAGCAAACAGGAAATACAAATGATTGACACAGATCTATGACAACAAACCTGGTGCACTAGCAACTCTCCAGTAACTTATGTGACTAAGAAGCCACATATGTTCAATTTACACCTCAACCTGTTAAGCTGTGGTCAGAGTGTGCACAGTAACAGAGTGAGATGTATGTACATAATACAAATGTGTAATCTTGAACCTTGTGTGGCAACAGTCAGGTAATGCTAACAAACATTGCTCCCACAGGTACGTTGGATACGAACACTGTGCTGTGAAATAAAGACCAATATAACCTGTACTGGTGCCATCCACTCTGGTATTGTAGAGGATTGTGACTGTTGCAGTTTCTCTGAATAATAAAGTATCACTGGTCACTTTCACCCACAGTGTGCTACATAATAACTGTGTAGGAAAGCATGTATATGTGTGTGTCAGGTCACTAAAGGTGGAAGAGGGCAATATTCTAGATATGTCCAGGCATACCAGCATGTGGTCAACACATGGCCAGAGTCTGTGTAGAAAGAGTTGGATAGCATAGTGTAAGACATTAACCCGGAATCCGGACATATGTGTACAAACAGTTAGTCAGTGTTAACAAACATTCCCTCCACAGGTATACCAGGTAAGAGGTGTATACTGCAGGTAAAACCGGTTCGTGTGTAATGATGATGATAGCCATATCAGTGTCCAATGTAGGTCTATAGGGTAGTGTAGTAAGACTTGTAAGGTACAGATAACAGCACTGACTAGGAAAGTAATGTGGAGTACAGGAATATACTACTTGTTAATTGACATCTTTCTCTCTCCCCACCTTATCTCCAACAATAATCAGCATACCCTCCCCAACTAGTATGTACTGACTCTGATAATGGCCAGTTGTTTGATAAATATTCTAATGGTTCCCATGCATGTGCCATATTGAATTATTCCAGCATTGATGGCATGGTGCCATCAATGTACCTGCATCATACTGTTCTTATTACCACTGTGGTTCCATATATGCATGTGTTCTGTTTGCTATGCAATTGTTCCGTATCTGGTGCCTGGGTTAATGAGAATATCTATGCATGCTGTTATACCTAACTCTGGAATGTGTTAACTAATACTAACCCATATATGATGTTGAAACCTAAACACTATAGCACACTTGGGATGGCTGGTGCCAGCAGACCCACCTGTCCCACCTCAGCTGGCCGAGGCACCAGGCACCAGCATGTCTGAGGCCCAACCCCGCACCTCCCTGTCAGTTGGTCCTGCACCACCTTCAGGTGGAACCGCCTCAAGGGATGGGGCTCACAACCACCTGGGAGTGGGCGGAGACAGGCACCTGTCACCCGTTGCCAGGTTGGGGTCGTGGTGAGTAGACCGGTCAATGACCAGGTCGTTGATCTTCTATGTTAGCTTGAGGGCCGGGTGTCACAATTAGAGAGTCAGCATGGCTCTGCAGATCAGTCCCCAGCACAGCCACTTTTGGGGCTGTGAAGGTGCTGTGGTGACTGCCCATGGTTGGGGACCACAGTCCCACTGTTACCACTAGGGGGCTTATGGGCTTCCGATATCCCAACACCCCTCCCCATCAAGGTGTTTACCCCCCACATGTATCACATACCACCCCTGTATGGATCTTGTGTGTCTTGTCTGTTAACCTACTCAACCTACCTCCCCACGTATACCAACTAACCCTCCCCAACATCCCACTCCCACCTGAAAAAAAAAGGGCAATCTGTTCCCACAAAAAAATCTCGCCCCATACATAGCTGTCCATTTTGCAGACTTGTCCACTGGGCACATGTAATCTGGTCTAATTGGCATAAGAATGAATTGTTGTTGTCCTCACCCCTCTCCCAGGGGTTCGTGTCCAAATCTACCTCCAAATTCGGTGTATATGCACAGCTATTGCTGTAGAAGAAATGAGCAGCTATGGACCTTCCCTACACTCTTCCTGCATATCCCTAGCTATTTTCCCTACTGTCTTTCCCTCTTTGTTCCCCTTTTTCACCACTTTCCTATCAACCCTTTTTTCATTTCTTTTAAAGAAATTAGAGCGAGTATAAGCGGGAGTTAACAATTTTAAGCAGCAGTAAGCGTGTTTAAGCCTGTTTGCGCAGGGGTAAGCACTGCCTACACAGGTTACGCAATTTAGAAGCTAACTAAGTTTCAGACACTGTAACCAGGAATCAGCAGTGCTTACCTCCGCACAAACCTGCTTACAACTGGTTTAAAGTGCCTTAATCACTCCGTATCCAATGGCCCGTGTTCTGCCAGCAACAAAATAAACAGCCTCTGCAACGCTCGAACCCAGGACCCTGCAAACCATAGATAAAGTGATTTCCCACTAAGCCATGATGGATGTACATATCTTTTAAAGAAATTAGAGCGAGTATAAGCGGGAGTTAACAATTTTAAGCAGCAGTAAGCGGGTTTAAGCCTGTTTGCGCAGGGGTAAGCACTGCCTACACAGGTTACGCAATTTAGAAGCTAACTAAGTGTAAGACACTGTAACCAGGAATCAGCAGTGCTTACCTCCGCACAAACCTGCTTACAACTGGTTTAAAGTGCCTTAATCACTCCATATCCAATGGCCCGTGTTCTGCCAGCAACAAAATAAACAGCCTCTGCAAGGCTCGAACCCAGGACCCTGCAAACCATAGATAAAGTGATTTCCCACTAAGCCATGATGGATGTACATAAACCTGATGTTATCACAAACATATCATCCAGCACAATCATTCAACAGTACAGAAAATGTAATTTAACATCTAGATGTATGTATGTATGTATGTATGTATGTATATATATATATATATATATATATATATATATATATATATATATATATATATACATACATATATATATATATATATATATATATATATATATATATATATATATATATATATATATATATATACTAAATATATACCTCTCTCTCTCCATGCATACATCTATACATGTATGCCTACATATATATATATATATATATATATATATATATATATATATATATATATATATATATATATATATATATATATATATATATATATATATATATATATATATATATATATATATATATATATATATATATATATATATATATATATATATATATATATAGATAGATAGATAGATATAGCTATATATATATATATATATATATATATATATATATATATATATATATGGATATAGATATATAGATATATATATATATATATATATATATATATATATATATATAGATATATATATATATATATATATATATATATATATATATATATATATATATATATATATATATATATATATATAGATATATATGTATATACAGATGTATATCTATACATATAATAAAGAACATAACAAAGACATATATGAACACAGGCACCATTAATGGGGGTGAGGGGGGCTCAAGCAACATACGTCTTACACGTATTGATATCTCCTCACCCAGCAAAACAGGTCTGCCCTGCAATACATTAACAACTGTTGCAAATGCCATAACCAGCACCTGGCAATACATGGCCACAAGATGTTAACAGTAAGCCATTCCACTTGTATTATGTCAGGCTGGTATTGATATCATATCAGGCAGTACAGTCTGGCTACCATAGTGAATGTACAATGTGTAAGCTATAAACAGTCCTATGATACATACACACAGACACATGTATGCAGATACTCATATATATATATATATATATATATATATATATATATATATATATATATATATATACACACATACACACATATATATATATATATATATATACACACATATATATGTAACTACACATACACACACAGATGTATTTCTAGGAAGATACATAATCAGAGGGTGCACACCATACTGAACAGCCAGTATCCCTACAGTTGCAACGTCATCTGATGGACAGTGTATGTCACCCTTACCACAGACAATTGTTGCTTGACACATATATCCACAGAGAAGTCAAGGGATGTAATACAACACACAGGTTTGTATACATAGGAAAGGTTCAGTTGTGTACTATTATAGTTGTATATGTCATAGCATATAGCTGATTATACTTTGACATACATACAAACAGAGTAATGCAACACTCAAACAGATCATTTATTACAGTAGTCCAAAAACATCACATCTGTTGGTGTCCATGCCAAGGTCTTCAAGTAGTACAACAGGAAAGACAGACTTTCCCACAGCACAACAAGCAATCAACAGTATGCAATGCAGATGTATAGCCCAGCGGCCTCTAAATACACTCTGCATGCAATCCCTGGGGGAAAAGACCTGGGTTGACACTATGGGTGGTATCTGTCACATAACAATGCATAACTGAAATCATCACAATCATACTGATGGCAGTAAGCAGTAGGCCAGCAATGTTCACCAGGTGAAATGTATGGTAATGTACATCCGCATACCTTAAGGCCACTTACTACTGGTGGTCCTCACATGTTGTAACACCATAGGATACCAGCAGTAGGTCAGCAATGTACACAAGGTGGAATGTATGATAATGTGCATCCACATACCTTAAGGCAGCTCACTACTGGTATCCCTCACATGTTGTAACACCCTAGGATACTTATGGTGCATACCCCCCATAGACTGACTTACAGGGGCATATAACACTGTTACATACTCTGACCTCTAGACTACAGAGGTGCACACGTGTTGTGCAAATGAAGCCCACATATATATGGTGCATATGGTCTGTACACAAACCAAACGCTATGCGCGTGGGTGCTGCACGGCCGGAAGATACCAAATGAAAGCACAGTTTGCCAGCAGAAATCAAGGCCACTTACACAAAAGCATAAGTGGATGAAAAAACTTTATTTAACAGACTGGTTTCGGTAATAAGCTGCCTTCTTCAGTGTTGAATAAATGGACATAAAAACAGTTAGTATAACATGCTAATTTATATATATCCTCAACCAATGAAACACTGGTATACTCCTGCCAGTCATAAATAAAACATGAACCGGCAAATAGTAAAACATAAATATGAGACCAAGACAAAAACATGGTAAAAAGAAACCATAATAATATATATATCCCTGAATATCACTGTGATGACCAAATAATACACCACATAACAGATGCTAAAAGTATATAGTTATATGCAACTACACCATAGAAATGAATTCATTATGTATATAACCACTATATGTTGACATCAACTATATGAACAAAATAAACCTGTATACTATAAATACAGTGAAATCCAACATAAATATACAGGTGAGATAATGTATCAGCACTTTTGACAAAATATATTGATAATATCTGAAACCAGATAAAATTAAGAATCTTGTCATGGAAATAACATATACATAAAGCCTATAAACGTAATACCAATGGTGAGCTGCAAATAACCCAACAGAGATGAGATTGTCCCATTCTTCATAAAAATTGTGGTTATAAATGGTCATTAAGACCTGTTGAGAATAACACACCTAGAGTGATAATCCAGTATTTTTCCTTATGGTTTAGAATACTGTGCCATCCTTGAGGATTAGTTCTATCACTGATAATTCAGTCAATAACCATGAACAAACTGGGCTTGCTGATGTTGCAATACATGACGATAGAGAGCGTTTGTATCCCTCTTGTTCTTGATGTTGCTTCGATGTTCATTGATACGAGTCCTGAGTGGTCTAGAAGTCTGACCTACATAAAAAGCCAAACATCGGCAACTGGCCAGATAGACCACCTAGTCACTACTGCAATTATCAAAAATTTTGCAATCAAATACTTTGCTAGTATTGCGACTAGAGAACTGCTTTGATTTGCTGACCTGTTTGCAAGAGCCGCAATGACCACATAGGAAAGTACCTAATAATTCATGCCCAGATATCGTAAGCTGTTTGTATATGGCTCCCCCACTACCAATATGTTTGAAGTGAGAAAACATGGAACCCAAAGTTTTTCCTTTCCTATATGAAAATCGGCATTTCTGCCCCAAATTGTTCTAAGCTGTTCATTGGCCAACAAGATGTTCCAATGTCTATTCGTGATATCCCTGATAACACTAGAATTCCTGCCATAGGATGTAACAAACCTAATGGTAGTATCAGGGGACTCCCCAGATTGTGTCTTATATTCAAGCAATGTATCCATGTCCATTTGAGCTGAATGAACCCATGCCCTGGAAATATCTTGATATTTATACCCCCTATTAGCAAATCTACGACATAAATCACGACTAGCTCTGTCATAGTCCAATTGTGTAGAACTAAGGCATTTCATATGCATGAATTGTAATACCAGAATGTTTCTGATGCTGTGGCGTGGGTGCTTACTAGATGCATGTAATACTGTATTATATTGGGGGTATTTGCGAAATACTCTAGTAGTCAAAGTATGGTCTTGATTTCTAGAGATTGTAACATCTAGGAAGTTGATAATTTCCAAATCATATGTCACTATGAATTCAATTCCCCAGATACTGCCATTCAAATAATCAATAAATTCTTGCAAATACCCCAAATCCGCATGCCAAACCAACCAACAATCATCTAGGTATCTACGCCATATGTCCATTTCTACCAAAAAGATGTTGTGTGATGGATCAAAGAATGCCATGAATAAATCGGCATATATGGGAGCATAAGATGCTCCCATAGCTGTGCCTTGCAACTGCCAGTAACATTGGCCCTAAAAATAAAATACATTTTTATTAAGTACATGTTCCGACATGCAAATAAGTAGAGTGTTAAATCCAGTTGAATATAACCCAGCTCTGTCCAGCCAGTATTGTAATGCTTGTAACCCAGCCCAGTGTGGAATGCTGGTATACAAGGCTTTAACATCTAATGTACACATGATCCACCCGGGCTCCAATTGTGTATCCTCAATGATTTTCAAGAATTGTGTTGTATCCTGCAGTCTGGCCCAAACAAATCCCAAAAGAGGTTTTAAATATTGCGTAAGAAATGCAGACAGAGGTTCAGTTAAAGATCCAATGCCTGAAACTATTGGTCTCCCTGGAGGATTAGTAAGGGATTTGTGAATTTTCGATAATAAATATAAGATTTACTTACATGGGTCCTTGACCGTAAGGTGCATAACACAGTTCTTGCTAATAATGCCCTCTTCCTGAGCTAAATTCAAAAAAGAATAAATCTCTTTCTTGAAATGAGGGGGGGGATCAATGGCCATATTCATATAACATGCAGTGTTGGACAATTGGGATCCACCCTCATTAAGGTAGTCACTCGTATTCAGAACAACCACCGCCCCACCCTTATCAGCAGGTAAAATAACAATATCCCTGTTATTACGTAACTGCTGAAGGGCCATGGTTTCCTGTGAAGAAAGGTCATGTCCCAACATGGTGTATTCCTTGTTGTGAAAATGCAAATCCCTGAAAAATGATTGCATGAAAATAGAAACATGTCTATTCATAGGGGGCTGAAAATCTGATTTAATAAATCTGAATTCCTTAGATCTTTGAGATTGATCATCTGCAAAAAACAATTTCAGGTTTAAGTTACGGCAAAAGCTCATGACATCTGTAACAATATGATACTCATTGGAAAAAAACCCCGGCACAAAACCAAGTCCTTTATTCAAAAGTAGTTCTTGATCAGAAGATAAAGTTACATTCGACAAATTTAAAACATTCTGATAATCATTGTTACTTATGTTAGAAAATTCTGAATCAATCCCTCCAGGGAGTGGGATATGATGTCTGTTTTAGTGCATGCATCCCCCTCGACACCTGGGGCCATTTCTAAAGGGATAGTCCTGTTGGATTTCTTTTTATGTGGTGATTCCCTATCTGCCATACTGTCATTGTCTGTAAGAGAGGAATCCTCCCCTGATGTACTAATGTTAGACCTTTCCCTGTTTCAAAATGGACCGTGGTCTTTTTTTCGGACGAGTAGGTGTGGAACCCTGGCTAGCATCAACAATTCTAACTGTCCGATTGGACTCAAAGGGTCTTCCCTTCTGATAGTCTGAATAATCCCTATGGAACTTTTTAATTTTCCTTTCCTTGGTGATCCTTTCATGGTTTGTCAATTCTTTAGATCATTTTTTAAGACAATCCTGAAAAATGGGAAGGGACTCAAATTTTTTACAGTCCAGGCATAATGTTTTAACCTCCTGGATGTTAACATCCACCATTCTTTCATAATATTGCAACAACACATTCACAAATAGCATGGACCCAGTCTGCAGGGCTTCCTTCCAATCGTTATTGAGCCCAACGGTTGTAACCGAATTCTGAGGCCCCTAGGGGCAATATTTTTATTTGAGTAGGCTCGAAACAGCCTCAAATGCCATATATTTGATCTCAAATTCTTGAGACCCTTAATAACAGAGTGAAAGGACAGATCGCAGTCAAAAGATTTCTGCTGATCAGAACTAGTTTGATTATTGCCTGGCAAGGTATTGATTCCAAAAACCCCAATATCCTCCCGATCGGCACATAATCCTGATAATATGTTCTCAAGATCCATGCTGTGAGTGCAAGGTGGAAATAAAAAAATGAAATTGACAAACCAGAAGACCCCCACAGAAAATAATCAAATATATATATATACTCAGAATATGTGGATGTCGGCCAGGCTATCCCAAAACCACTCTAAAATTACTAAAAATAGGTCATTTGCAAAAATGTATTACAAAAAAACATATAGAAATCACAGAGGGAGGATTCTGCAATGTTATATAATGCAATCAATGTACATCCCCCACCATAAAATGTGGTCAACAAACTAAAAATGAAATATATGAAGAAATGAGATGATATATGTCTGTACAGACACAACACACAATTGCCTCATGTATAAACTATCAGGCAAACATACCTAAATAATACCCATGACTGATGCAACCATAAATAGTAAGGGAATATATGCCTTTTCAGATATATGATGGTAATACCCCTATTAACTATTTGCTATTTGTCCTTTGTGGCCCAATATCAATGGTATTACAAATACTCCTTATATAAACCAAGGAATGAATACAACTCCAATACTAATCCTGGCTGAAATAAACCAAGATATCAAGGTCCAGTTGGATCCAAATAGTATTATAATAATATGTATTAATCAGTAATTCCTTTAGCCTTTAGTCAGTAGGCTTGGAACTATAAAAATGTAGGTGTCCAGTGGCAAGAATATATCCCCAGACTATAACATGAAATGTCTTTAGAAAAATGTATCAAACCATTTCAAACACAGCCCGGAACCTATGTAGCCAAATATATCGTCCTTGATATCAGTGTTGTATAAGTCCTATGTTCGAACGTAATGAGCCCTAAACGCTATAAACATCAAATACAACCTAAATCCCTCAAAACACAGTAGTTCTGATATCTGAGAGAAATGTTACACAACACTAGTAAACATATAAAATTCACAGAACATATGTACAGTGTAGAGTCATTGTTAAATAACATATTTCTCTAAAGAAAACTGAATGGGCTAATAAAAGCCCTTAGTATATAAGTGAGCAGTCCCTAGATGTTCATAAACATAAAAATTAAAGCCGGTCAAAAAAATTGACCCTCAAAACCAAATGTACAGAATAAATACTTCTAAGATGTTTAACAGTGTTCCATTGTCTTCTGATAGCAAAGAGAGATCAATATTAACCTGGCCATCTGCCCAATATTTCACAAACAGTTTTGTCCTCTAAGTCCCGCAACGTCAGCAGAGTGATCATTGAACCGATGAAACCCACCAGATATGCTGGTATATAAATTATCATAACACTGCCGCAAACCTCTGTACAAAAGCCACAACTGGCTCCAAAAGTCACCAGTTGTGTTAATAGTAAACTCAGTACCAAACAGAATGTAATCAAAGTCCCCAAATTGCATCCGTACCCTACGACCTATAATCCATTAGTCCATAGGCCCAACCTCAAGGAAATTCTGCCGATACCATAGTAGGCTAGGTCTCAAAAAATAGTACAAAAATGTGACCAAAGTCGCAATAATAAAGTCCTTCGCTCTAAAAAGATGTACAACCAATTAAGTCCAAAGCGATATCACGCAGGATGATCATAAGGTCCTATAACATAGTCAGGAGAGGATTCCTCTTCAAACGAACAATGGCAGCCCTGATGCAAATCCCACAGCACAGCCCAAGAACTGCAACCAAACCAAATGCTATGTGCGTGGGTGCTGCACGGCCGGAAGATACCAAATGAAAACACAGTTGGCCAGCGGAAATCAAGGCCACTGACACAAAAGCATAAGTGGATGAAAAAGACTTTATTTAACAGACTGGTTTCGGCACTAAGCTGCCTTCTTCAGTGTTGAATAAACGGACATAAAAACAGTTAGTATAAAATGCTAATTTATATATACCCTCAACCAATGAATCCACTGGTATACTCCTGCCAGTCATGAATAAAACATGAACCGGCAAATAGTAAAACTATGGTGTAGTTGCATATAACTATATACTTTTAGCATCTGTTATGTGGTGTATTATTTGGTCATCACAGTGATATTCAGGGATATATATATTATGGTTTCTTTTTACCATGTTTTTGTCTTGGTCTCATATTTATGTTTTACTATTTGCCTGTTCATATTTTATTCATGACTGGCAGGAGTATACCAGTGGTTTCACTGGTTGAGGGTATATATAAATTAGCATGTTATACTAACTATTTTTATGTCCATTTATTCAACACTGAAGAAGGCAGCTTATTGCCAAAACCGGTCTGTTAAATAAAGTCTTTTTCATCCACTTATGCTTTTGTGTCAGTGGCCTTGATTTCTGCTGGCCAACTGTGTTTGCATATGGTCTGTACACCATTATTTATTGACATCATACCTGATAACAAGCCAGTCAGATAACAGACTGCTGGACATGTGTGTAGTAGGGGCTGTTTCTGAGGACATTACTTGGACATTCTGTGCTTTTGTGTACAGTACTGTGGTCTGTGTATGTAGGGCAGGGGTCTGGAACCTTCACTATCCAAAGAGCCATTCCTGACCCCTCACACACCAAACTAAATTCATCGGGAAGCACAACAGCTATCTGACTCCTACAATGAAGATAACAGATGATATATGGTTTCATATATAGTTATACAAAATATAATATAACTAAGTGTATAAAAACAATACCTAACATATGTCCATAATTGTGTTCCTGTGTTGTGATTTTTTGTGTGTGCGTGTGTGCGTGTGTGTGTGTGTGTGTGCGTGTGTGTGTGTGTGTGTGTGTGTGTGTGTGTGTGTGTGTGTGTGTTGTGCGTGTCCATTAATCCTCAGAGGTACAAGGAGCCATTACAGCAGGGTTGAAGAGACACATGTGGCTTCAGATCTGCAGGTTGCAGACCCCTGAGTTAGGATGATTGACAACTGTATGTGTATTGCACTTACAAACCATGGGCTCTGTACAGACTGTGGTAGACACCATTGTTCTCTGTCTTGTTCTATCTGATGTTACATGCTGCTCCAGTGTTAAGCTTGTGTATCATATGTGCTTGTGGCTGCACTGACATTGGATGTGAGTATGCATCTTCTCACAAGTGTCGGCTATGCTGTGCTGTGACCTGCATGTCGAGTCTGCTATAATCGCAGGTACATGTGTATTCCCCCATACAATATGGATTCCAGTGTTGTGGCAGTCTGCCTGTGGTTTGGCCAGTGCTTTGTAACATGCCTAGCAGCCTACTGTAATTATCCAGTGTGCTGTTATGTCCAGTTACTTGCAAGACATACTGCAGCCAGGCCAGCAGAACTGGTGTGTATTTCTGACAAAGCAGTAGTATGCTGTACATATGTATGTCACTATCTACTGGGTAGTATGTGGCCATGTGTACTCAGCACCACCAGGTATTACATGTCAGGACAGACTGGCATGTGTGCATGCATACACTGTGTGGGCATATGTACTCCAGTATTGTCATGATAAACCCATGTACATGGCTAGTAACATCCACATTGGGAGGTGTGGTCCACATATCACGCATGAAGAGGACATGTGTACACTTCTGGACTGACCACAGAGTGCCAGACTTTCCACATATATTGGTCATATCCCTGCTGTAGTCCACAGGATCATTACTGTGCTAGCAGTGGTACTGTATGTTGATGCCCTCAGGATGTCTGTCCATAGCCAATGGTGCACATGTCTACAGCAGATGTGACCTCCCTCACCCAATATGTATGTTAAGACACCCCTATGACAGTAGCAACAGTCTACATGTATACCTGCAATACATCCAAGACATCCCCTTGCACTAAGGGGTTGGGACTATTGGTGCTGGGGTAGGACTCCACTCCATGTTCTGGACATATGGTAAAAATACATGTGTACACATATATCCGCATATCTATATAGATATATATGCTTATACATATCCACATACATATATGGAGATATATATGTACATATATATATATATAGATATATATGTACATATATATATAGATATATATATATATATATATATGTATATATATATATATATATATATATATATATATATATATATATATATATATATATATATATATATATACATATATATACATATATACATACATATACATATATACATACATATATATATATATATATATATATATATATATATATATATATATATATATATATATATATACATACATATATATATATATACATATATATATATATATATATATATATATATATATATACATATATACATACATATATATATATATATATATATATATATATATATATATATATACATATATATATATATATACATACATATATATATATACATATATATATATATACATATATATATATATATATATATATATACATACATATATATATATATACATATATATATATATATATACATACATATATATATATATATATATATATATATATATACATACATATATATATATATATATATATATACACATATACACATATGAACACTCACACATATACATAGACACAGCAATGACTCCAACAAGTGTCTAAGCTTCTGATGTCATTCAAAGGGGATCCAGCATCTGTCTGCCTGTGACGACATGATTGACAAACCACGATGCTTTGCCAAAGATGGTCTGCACCTTTTGCCCCTGGGATTCAGGTTACTGGCTACAGCTCTTGGCACCCCCATAGTGCCTTATGTAGGCAAGGTTCAAAGGACAAAACCACCACCATAACAGATACAAGCATACAAAACTGACGGTAAGGCTACTCAATGCTAGATGTCTATACCTAAAAAGGCACTCTCTTGAGGCGCACCTACAAATGGGGAACATTGATATCTGTGCAGTAAATGGGACCTGGCAATGTGGTACACCTCATCACTGAGGGATTTTGATCCAGAGGAAAGGGGGTAATTGTCCCACTGTACTCATCCCTCATTACAGATATCTCATATATATATATATATATATATATATATATATATATATATATATATATATATATATATATATATACATATCTCAATATATATTATATATTTTATATATATGTATATATATATATATATATATATATATATGTATATATATTTATATATGGGTCCAGGACTAATGCTCGACTGGCCGTTTCATCGAATGTGAAATGGCCGGGCATACTTACGCAAAAGCATGCGTGTTGTATTCCCTTTTCCCCACTGTAGTGCGACCTCGGAGTGAGAATATAAAAGTAGGGGGGTGTGGGGGGTGCAGAGGGGCTTGCCCCCTGCAAAAACATAAATGTAATGTTTATTTATTTAGTTTGAACACACTTTAACGAAAGCGTTTTTTCGGGAAAAGCGCTTTCGTTAAAGTGTGTTCGGTGTTAGTGGATTTGGACTGTTGAATTTTGTTCAACAGTCCTAGAGCCGTCTATATATATATATATATATATATATATATATATATATATATATATATATATATATATATATATATATATATATATATATATATATATATATATACCTGAATATATTTGTCAATGTATCGATGTGTGTGCATATGTGCACCATTGTAATGTGTACTCCTTCCACATTATACATTCCCTATGGTAGAATGACATGTCTGCTTGATATGTTACAGATATTGCCCTGACAGTTTACAGGTGAATTGGCTTACTGTTAAAGCATTGTAGCTGTGTTGTGGAGGGTCCTAGAGTCATGAGCTGCATGTGCCAGATATTGGATTGTACAGCATATCTGTTAGGGCTGTGGAGGGGGGCAACATAGCAGTAATTACCAGGTATCTCTCATTTGTGCTCTCACCCCCATTAACAGTGCATATGGTCTGTTATTTTGTATTGAGTGGTTCAGGATGTTGATCCCATGTTGACATGCTATACACATTTCTATCTGTCTATATATATATATATATATATATATATATATATATATATATATATATATATATATATATATATATATATGACTACACATACACACACAGATATATGTACAGCAAGATACATATGTAGAAGGTGCACACAATATGGAACAGCCACTATGCCTACAGTTAACACTGGAACTGGACACTGTATGGGCCAACCATACAAATGACAATAATTGCCTGCAACATATACCCACAGAGAGGTCATACGGAAAACACCACACATAGGTTTGCAGAAATGGAATACCTTTAATTGTGTCCTATTACAGTTCTATATGCCATGTCATATTGCTGTTCAGACACTGACATCCATATAAACAGAGTAATGCAACTGTGAAACAGTTATACTAATACAGTAGTCTGGAAAGTTTCACAACTGTTGCTGTCCAGGCCAAGCCCTTAAATTGTACAATAGTGAGGACAGACTGGGCCACAGGATACCAAACAATCAACAGTATGTAATGCAGGTGTATAGTTCAGCAGCCTCTATCTACACACTGTACAAAATCAGTAGGTGGTAAAGATGTCATGTGACCAAATGGGTTGTAACTCTCACATAACAAGGCATAACTGACACCATCACATGCACACTGACAAACATAACAGTCTGTATGGCAGGAGGCAGTAGGCTTTCATTAACCCAATTTATGTAAGTAATGTAAATATAGATGAAGTATACTGTACTTTACATCCAAATACCTTAAGGCATCTCACCCATGATACCCCCACATTTTTTAATAGTCTAGGTCATTTATGGTGCTCCCCCCTGACTCAATAATATAGGGTCATATACCACTGTTACATACATTGGCCTCTGGAGTGCATAAGAGCACACATGTATTGTGTAGGTGATGCCCACACATATATGGCCCCAGCCCCACCGTATGTTTGAGGGATACAACAGAAGTGGACTGATGGCAACAATAGTAGTGTGATATACTCACAGCCCACTATGGAACAACCCCTGACAGCATGTCATATGTGCAAAGATTGGCATGTAGGTGGAGGACAGAGGCTGGAACACAGGCACAAATGTGGAAAACTGTTGCCATACACTAAGCAAGTTGCTGGTGTTACAGGATAGTCTGTAACATACCCTTAGTCAGGGAACTGAGGTTAGAAACAGAAATGGATGTTGCCATGTACTGAAAGCACTCAACACACACACTGCCAGTGAAATATCTGACACAGGACCTATGTGGTGGACAGACAACACCTGATAGTCACACCTCTGGCCACCAAGAGGATAGGCCCACAGTTGAGAGCTATGCAGACGGACTGCATTCCAATGCAAAGTAGTGTGTACACACACACCCGGTAACACTAGTACTATACAAAGTATAGCACAACTCTACGCACACTCAGTCTGTAGTTCCTGAACCTCCAACAAATATGTAGCTGGCCTGAGTGTGCTGGTTCTCCTGTAAGAGGTATTGCTACCTGCTATCTGTAACACTGATGCCCACACACAGGAAGGATGTCCATCACACAGGCAATGTAAAGGGACCATGCCCACATGATGTAGAGAGTTAGAGTAGGTGGTTGCCATGACAGCATTGATTGGAAGTACTACACATGTGTAATCATATATATATGGCTATCTGGATAATAATATGTACATCTATTTCCACCATATGTCCTGGACATGGAGTTTAGCCCTACCCCAGCCTCTATAGTCCCACAGTCGTAGTGCAAGGGGATATCCGGTATGTATAGCAGGTATATTAGTAGACTATTGTCATTGGGATTGTCTTCACAGACATGGTGCGTGTTGGAGGTCACATCTGTTTAAAACATGTGTGCCATTGGCTACTGACAGACATCCTAAGGACATCATAGTAAAGTACACTACTAGTACATAATGCCCCTGTGGACTGCAGCAGAGATATTGGCCAATATATGTGGGCATTCTGACACACTTTGTACATTTCAGAGGTATACACATAACCCCTTAGTGCTAAACATGTGTACCATGCCTGACAATATGGATGTAGACAGCCATGTAAATGGGTATAACACATAACAACTGGAATACATTTGCCACCATAGGTTATGCATTCACACACCCCTGTCTGGCCTGACACATAATAACCACTGGTACAGGGGTGCCATGGCCACATACTACCCTCTAGATATTGACATATGTCTGTACAGCATGCCACTGCTCTGTCTGACATACATGACTGTTACGAGAGGCCCGGCAGCAGTACATCTGGCAAGTATCTGCATATGACATCTCATTGGGTAAGTACACTAAGCTGCTAGGCATGTAACAATGCACTGTCCAGGCTACAGTCAGACTGGCTCGACACTGGCCTACATCTCCTATGGGGGAATGCACATGTACCTGCATATATAGTAGGCTCTACAGGCATGTCACACCAGAGGGTAAGATACACCTGTGTAAAAGTGCATAAACATAACCAATGTAAACACAGCCACAGCCACATATGTTAAGCTAGCATAATATTACAGTATACGGACTATCTGTTCGACACCATCCTCATATGTGCCACTCACAGACTGACCCTACATATACTAGGCTGCTACACAGTTTAGTCTGATGGCTGTCTGTGGTATGGGACGTGTGTGTATGGCCCTACAAACATGCACGCCAATATGGTACCATACAATGGAGCAGCATGTAACATCAGATAAGACAGGACCTAGAACAATGACATCTATCACAGTCTGTACATAGGCTAAAGTACATATTAACAATACACATACTGTCAACATTCACCATAAGTACACAGACCTCAGTACTGTATAACCATCCACAGAATGTCCAGATTATGTCACCAAATATAACCCCTACGGTACATAACATGTGTAGCAGTCTGATATCTCACTGGCTTGTTATCAGATATGATGACACTAATTATGGTGTACAGCACATATGCTCCACTTCATGCATGACATATGTACACAGGTTGACAGAGTTGTGGCTGGAAGCACATACAAAGGGCCAAAAATGACATGTTGCTGTGATAACCTCATACATTTCCTGTCGTAACAGGGTGTGTTGCAGCATATGTCCTATGAGGGATAAGAAGCCAGAAGCTGTCATATCTTTTACCATCTACAGACTGCAATTCTCACTACCTTCTGCAGGCCACAGATAGATGCTCTGCTGGTAACACACGAAACCAAAAACACAACAAACTGCCCTGTCTGCAGATGACCCTCATAAACATGGAACTAACACGGCGGGTATTGAGACATGTAGGACAGCTATATCCACACACACACTGTTAAACCAACAGTACTCCAAATGCAGAATAGCAGCACTTACAGTCTGTAGTCAGGTCAGGCACATCCCCCTCCTGTGGGTTGCCCTGTTTCCACAGTGTATGTTGTTAGAGGTAACTCCCCAATCCATCTGAGATGCTGTTTGCCAAACAACAGATCTAGTTCCTGCCCACAGTGAATGAAAAGGGCCAACACCAAAATGATATTCCTAGATATTGGAGTGTGTTTCCATGCAATTGGCTATGGGAATGTTACCACAGCTTTTCCACATGCAATCTGCTAGGGGAGGGCTGCAATTTGTGCAGAGGCCATCAGCTGATCATGAGCATCACTTAAAATACACAAGCTGCTGCCAAGCAAAGCAGGTGTAGGTCTCCACATCCACCAGAGAGGGAGTGGGAGAGGCAGACAGAGGCAAAGACAAGTCAGGGAGTGGTGGGAGAGTAAAACCTAAGCATGTCTGTGTCACACACCTACCAGCACATGGTATCAAACACCTGATGATTATGTAGTGCTATCACAGTTCTATGAAGTTATTGGATGTGCCACATGGGTTACCTGTTACAGAGCCCTCAGAACATATATGTGATGGTGACTGACATCTGCAACAGGGATACGGTAGCTATATGGTAGGTGATGTACACGTGCCTGTCTGCATGAATAGGTGCCACCATCAACACAGTCACACTCTCACAGGGACACACACACACTGACACACTTGGCAGGGCTAGGATTACAACTCATCAGTAGTGGGATTGCCACAACACATCACTGTGCCGGTATCACATGCACCACATGGGTCATATGGGGGTTGTATGGGCAAAGGTTATGGGGAGGTGTCTGACATCAGACAGCATGCTTCAGTATGCCCATGGGAGTTGTAGGGAGTGTAGATGTGAACATACAACACACACAAATACACAGGGTGCTAGTACTGATATGCATGGGTGCATGTCTGCACAGGTGTGTGGTGGTCGACTGTGCCAGACAGCTGTACAAGGCTAGGCGATGGGTATATCTTGGCATCAGGCTACATGACAATGGTCTGCATTGTGTCTCAGGCTGTAGTGTCTGCATTTGTCCACACAGGTGAGTATTGTATCCCCATCCAGTCATCTGGGTGACTATTGTGTGTGGCCAATGCTGTGCATCACTTGCCATGTATGTGTTCCTTAGTCCAGGAAATGGAAGGTGTCTGGGATGTGCACACCTTACACATGCATGTACAGTGACATTTGGAACTGTACTTGGGTTGTCTAGTCCATGTTGTAAACACAGATTATCATCAGATGTGCCAGGCTTGACCACCTGTGGCGGGAACTGGTAATGGGCAGCAGGTTTACCCTGCATCTAAATTGATAGCATTCTAACAGCATTCCTTGGTGGCATCTGCAATACTAAGCATGTTGTCAGGTATGGTATGTCCTTTATGGGTCATATGTGATTTCACCACAGCTGTTTTAGGTGTCCATTGGGGAACATGGGGAAGGTGCGCAGTCTGCATGTAGGTTCATATTGGACAGATGGACAGGGTGCCATGCTCTTTGTAGCCCACAGCTATTACCCCGTAGTTACTATTAGTGGTCAAAATGCAGTGTACTACCCACATATTGGCTGTTGCCTAGGCATGTGTGTGTGTATATGAGACATGGGTTGAGAGTGTGCTCTGGGTAATACTGGGGTTGCTAACTGTGATTGCCTTGCCTTGATGTTGCATGTCTGGGTATGGCTTTGCATAGCCTCTCAGCTATTTCACATCTGTTATCCATGTACAGTGGACATTGTGATATATAGTAGGGCCACCATATAAGAAATATGCAAAACCCACTTCACATTGGCCACAGGTGTCACACACTCACAGCCACCTCCACACAGGATACTTGTTACACACACACACACACACACACACACACACACCTGTCATGTCTGGGAGTAGAACCCCTACCTAACTAGTTTATTACACTACAGCAATATGCAGTTATAGTATGTGCCACAGAGATTGCTGGAGTATTCCTTTGCCAAAGGTGTATATCACATTGGATGACATCAGCAGGATTGCCAGAGTAGGACATTCAAATTGTAGTGAGTGTCATCATCATCATCATCATCCCCCTTTTTCCCATTTACAAGGGGTCGGGTATCGTATTAACTGTCGCCAACTCTCTCGATTCAGTGCCACTCTCCTGCCTTCTACAACACTCATGCCTGACTGTCGCAGATCTTATTTCACACAATCCATCCACCTCTTTGCTGGACGCCCTCGCTTCCTCTTACCTTCTTCATGTCTGTCCCAAATCTCCCTCACCAGATTGTCTTCTGCTTTTCTACACATGTGCCCATACCATCGTAATCTGTTCTCTTTGATCTTTTCTGCAATTGGAGCTACTTTGGCTTCTGCTCTTATGTCCTCATTTCTTCGCCTGTCCCACAGTGTGCATCCTACCACCTTTCTCAGGCACTTCATTTCCATCACCTCTAGCTTCTTCAACTGTTCTGCCTTTACTGCCCAGGTTTCTGTACTATACAGTAGTACTGGTCGCACCACTGTCTTGTACACCTTACTTTTCAGCTTCTTTGGCATTCTTCTGTCATAGACTACACCTGATACTCTATGCCAGTTGGCTGCTGCCCCTCTGATTCTAGCTTTGACCTCTTCATTCAGACTACCCTTCTCCTCAACCACCCCTCCCAGATACTTGAAGCTGTTTACCTGTTCCACTATCTTCCCATCTATCTCTATTCTCAGCTTCTTCTGATTTCCCCAATCTGCTGCCATTACCACTTTCTTATCTGTGCTTAGTTTCATCCCATGTGTCTTCAGATTTGCATTCCATTCTCCTATCCTTTGCTGAAGTTCTAGATCAGAGTCTGCCTGTACTGCCACATCGTCTGCATACAGCAGCTTTGTTGCTCTGACCCCTCCAACCTGTCTTCTGATGTAGTCCATTACCAGTATGAACAGCAGTGGGCTCAGAGCTGAACCCTGGTGTACACCCACTCCCACTGGGAACCCCTCAGTGAGGCCAAACACTGTTCGTAGTTGAGTCACTGGGTCCTTGTACATAGCCTGTACTAATTATACCAATGTTTCTGGGACTTCAAACCACTGCAGTACTGCCCAGATCAGCTTTCTTGGGACCTTGTCATATGCTTTCTCCAAGTCTAGGAAAGCCCAGTTTGACTCTCTCCTCTTCTCTAGTTTCTTCTCAAGTATCTGTCTCAATGCAAACATTGGGTCAGTTGTGCTGCATCCTGATCTGAATCCGAAATGTTCATCTCCCATCTTACATTCTACTATTCTGCATATCCGTTTATCAATCACCCTCTCCAGAACTTTCATGCAATGTGGTAGGAGTTTGATGCCTCTGTACTGTCCACAGTTGTGGATGTCCCCGTTGTTCTTGTACACTGGCACGAGTATGCTTATTCTCCAGTCATCTGGGATACGCCTTTCTCTCCACACTGCAATTAGTACCCTCAGGAGCCATTTCTCCCCTAGCTCACCCAGCATCTTTATCATATCTGCTGTGACCTCATCTGAGCCTGCTGCTTTCCCTGACTTCATTTTCCTTAGTGCTGCTCTTACTTCTTCTAAGCTGGGCTCCTCTTCTACTCTCATTGTAGGTTGTTTCTGGGGCAGTACCGCTTCTGTGGGTTTTCTTCATTCAGAAGCTGCTGGAAATACTCCTTCCATCTGCCTTTGATGTCCTGTGGGCTGGTAAGCAGGTTGTTGCTGGAATCCCTTATGAAGGGTGTCTGACTATCTTCTTTATCTTTCTGTCTTTGCCTTGCAACCTGGTATAGTTTCTTTGTGCCCCTTACTGAGTCACTTTCCAGAAGCTGATAGAGTGCCTCTGATGCCCTATTCTTTGCTATTGCAACTTCTCTTAGTTTCTTTGTTAGCCACCCAGTAGTCCTTCCTAGCTTGGTCAGTCTTTTCAATCTCCCACTTCTTCCTGCACTCCTTCTTTCTTTTGATTACTTCCTGCACTTCTGCATTCCACCACTAGCTTTCCTTATGTACTTTATTTTCCATACCTGGCTCAGCCACATATCTTTTCTGTAGTCCTGACACATGCTGTTTTTAGGTGCTGCCACTCTTCTTCAACTCCACCTATTTCCTCCTCTTCTTGGGGTGCTAGAGCCCTGAGTAATTCCTTGAACTGCTGTACTTTCTCTCCAGTCTACTTCCAGGTCTTCAGCCTGGTCTCTGTTGACTTTAGAGCCTTCTCTGACCACTGCTTGCAGCTGATTGTGGCAACTACTGGTTTATGCTGTGAACCGACTGTTTCACTGGGGATGACTTTGCAATCATGGATTCTACTCCAGTGCCTTTTGCTTACTAGGAGGAAGTCTACCTGAGTTGCATGTTGGCTACTCTTGTTCATAGGTTCATAGGTTCATAGGTTTATACTAGGCTATCTGCCCTAAGGCATTTATAAGCCTAGCCCAAATTTTTGTGGCTTACGCCACCCCTTATATGAAAAAATACTGTGCCCATTAGTTTGTTGTGCCTCTGTCCAGCAGTGACACAGAGATGATTCCCGGGGTAAACCTACGATCTCCCATCCACAGGTCTAGATTTCTCTTGAACAGAGTCAGCGAGGTGCTCTGCCTCACATGGACCGGGATTTTATTCCACAGCATAGGGAGTCTCTGAGTGATAAATCTATCCCTCCAGCACGTCCTATTTATATCCATGCTAAGGTTTAAGTCGCTTGCTCTAGTGGTTTTGGTGGATTTGGATTTTTTGAGGTGGAGCATGTCCATTAATTCCGGGTTGGACATAGCCTTGTATGACAGGCACATGTCACCTCTGTGCAGATGGTATGCGACTGAATAGAGCTGGAGTTTCTTCAATCTGGCAGCATATGACAGATTTTGGAGTTCCTTTATCCTTTTGGTGAGGAACTTTTGGGGTCTCTCCAATTGCTGCAGATGTCGGGTGAGATACATCCCGAATGGGGCATTGTACTCGATCATTGGTCTGATAAGTGAAGAGTACAGGGGAACAATGACCTCACTAGATCTGGATGTGAATCCCTTCATGATCAGGTGGGCAATGTAGAAGGTCTTTCTAACCACTTTAGCAACGTGAGTGTCAAAAGAAAGGCCACTGTCAACCTGGGTCCCCAGGTCCCTGATAACCTCTTCTGTGCTTAGTGGATTGACACCTATATGGTAGCTTGGGGTTACCTTGTTTTTCCCGAAGGGTATGACTATACATTTTTGGCGTTTAACTTCAGGCCATGGCTCTGGCACCAGCTATCTGTTTCCGTGAGTCCCTTCTGAAGGATATCCGTGTCTGATGCACTTTCCACTATGGCGCCCAGTTTGCAGTCGTCTGCAAACTTTGTCAGCCAAAGTCCTCCCATGTTGGCCTGTACTTCTGAGAAGTAGATGCCAAACAATAGGGGGCCAAGGACTGAGCCCTGTGGGACACCACTTGTGACCGGCTTGGAGTCTGACATAGCGCCAGCAACTCTAACCCTGTGGGTTCTGTCCTTAAACCAGTTTGCAACCCATCTTGTGACATATGGGTTTACATTTAAGCTGGTAAGTTTTTCTACAATACCCGAGTGGGGTATTGTGTCGAAAGCCTTTGCAAGGTCAAGGTAGGCTGTATGGACTGCCTTTCCCTCATCAATGGCCTTGGTGACTGTTTCGAAGAAGTCGACCAAGTTCAAAAGGCATGATCTTCCCTTGACAAAGCCAAACTGGGTCGGGTCCAATGTCTGCAAGTCCCCTATATCTTTGTTTATGAGCTCCATTATGATCCTCTCCATAGCTTTGCAGACTAGACTTGTTAAGCTTATGGGGCGGTAATTACCAGGGTCCGTAGAGGCGCCGCCTTTATGGAGTGGGACCATAGTTGCCGTACGCCACTCCTTGGGCACGTATCCTGTGGTAAGGCTGAGATTAAACAGCTGCCTTATGTGCGGGTTTAATTCCTCATTTAGCTCGTGTAGCACACAGCCGGGGACACCATCCGGTCCCATTGATGCTGTGTTTTAGCTTTAGAGAGCAGCTTCCACCTGCGCATTTGAGATGTCCGGGAGGCTACACTCGGCTGGGATAGTTATCTCTCCTTTAGGGGGGGGGAGGGGGGTGAAGTTTGCACTGAACCTGTCTGCCAGTATGTTGGCAATGTCTGTGGGTTCAGTGATTTTTGTATCATTTTGGACTAATTCTGAGCATATCTGGGAGTTTCCACCCAGGTTCTTAACATAGCTGAAAAAGGCCTTATGATTGTCCTTTGAATCCATGGCAATTTTTCTCTCAAAATTGGCCTTAGTTGATTTTATGAGTGCTCGTATTTTTTTACTAATAATGATCAGGGTGACTTCCCTTTTATGGATTTTGTTCTATCATGTAATAGCTTTCTCCTCTTATTGTAAAGTTTGTTAATGGCTGGGGTCCACCAGACTGGACGTTTGCCCTTTGTGGAAAGAGTCTTGGTTTTATTTGGGATTGCCTGATCCATGCAGTCCTGGAGGTGTTCATAGAAGGCATTTGTAAGGGCTTCCACAGCTTGGGTTGTGGTTTCCACTGGCTCAGGGGCCTTGAAGGATACCACACCAGTCTTGAGTAGTGTGAAGTTTGCTTTAGAGAAGTTCTTCACTATGGTCTTTTTTGTTTGGGGTGGGGACAGGATGTGGATTTCCAGTGAGATTAGTTTATGATCAGATCAGATTGTATGTGATCTTGTGACTGTCTCTCTTTCTGAACCATGTGTTGGCTACTATCAAGCAATTTGCCAGACAGAAGTCTAGAATGGCTTTTCCTTCTTTATTCCTATTGCTCCACCCATGTCGATCCAGGCAGTCCTCATATCCTGTTCTGTCTGTCCCGATATGTGCATTTAAGTCACCCATTATCAACACCAATTCATGTTGTCCTGCATTATCTAGTAGGTCCTGCAACTGCTGTCTGAATGCACTCTTTTCCTCACTATCACAACCCTGCTGTGGGGCATAGGCTGAGATTATGAATACTGTCCTATCATTACACTGGAGTCTGATTGCCATGAGTCTGTCATTAATTCTGATGATATCCCTCACTGACTTCTGAAGCCTCTGTCTCACCACAATTCCTACACCATTTCTAGCCTGTCCACCACCTGAGTAGTAGAGTCTGGATCCCAAGCCAAGTGGCTTTGTTGCACTGCCCTTCCATCTCATCTCTTGGATACATAGGATGTCCAGCCTCCTCCGTATCATCATGTCATCCACTTCTAAGCTGCATCCTGTCAGTGAACCTACATTAAGCGTAGCAATTCTCAGTTCATGTTTGGCAGGTTGGTTGGTTTTATGTCCAGCTTTCACTCAACAGAGCTATCCCAGGTAACCCAGGCTGGGCAACTAGACACCGGCCAGCCAGTAACCTATTGACCCAGGGATGCTGGCCTTTTATGGTGGGCACACACTGGCCAAGAGGGGCACATATCCCCCTCCCACCGTTAGCATGGGTCCCTGGCGTGGGTCAGAGAGTAGGCCGGGTCTTCAACCCACTTATCACCGGTAACTACCCATGCCCATTTTTTTGGTGACAGTCAACATGACCGAATCACCTAGAGCCATATTTTACACCATTGAGTGGCTAGCCCTGCCACGGCACGCAGTTTGTGATCCGTGTTCTCCTATCTTGAGGATACTGCGCACCACAATAGATGCCCAAAGCGGTTGGTCTTTTTACAACTCTTCCCCCCATTGGGCACCATGTAGAGTCTGTGCTGCTGCCCACAGCTCCATTCATTGGTGAGTTTGAGATGGAAACACTCAGCATGTTTTTCGGACATGGGAGAAACCCCATGGAGGTGCAGAGAGAACATGCAAACTCCAAACAGGCATTAGTCAGAGATCAGACTAATTGTAGTGAGTGTGACTAGCCTACAATGCATTGCTCCCTACGCAGACAGTGACACACACAAAACATCCACAACTGACATGTGTGGGTATAGAACCCCTAACAGAGGTCTATTTCACACTACAGCATAGAGCTGTTATAGGATGTACCACGGGGATTACTAAAGAACTCCTTCCCCAAAGGTGTATTTTACAATGAATGACATCAGCAGGATTGCCAAAGTAGGCCATTTGAAATGTACTGAGTGTGACTAGCCTATAATGCATTGCTCCGTACATAGACATTGAAACACACACAAAACATCCAAAACTGTCATGGGTGCGGATGGAACCCTACCACAGTTCTACATCACACTACAGCAGTACACAGTTACAGGATGCACTACAGAGATAACTGGACTACAAGCTTTCCAGAGGTGTATTTCTAGGTGGGTGACATCATCAGCCTTGCCAAAGTTGAGTATATGAATTGTAAGGAGTGTGATTACCCTAAAAATCATTGCTCTCTACACAGAGACAGATAGACATGCACACAAACACACACACACTCTCACACTTGCCAAGTCTGGGGCTAGAATTCCTACTTAACTACTTTATCATAGTACAGCAGTACACAGTTACAGGACACACTATGGAAATTACTGGGCTACAGTCTTCCCAGAGGTGTATTTCTAGGTGGGTGACATCAACAGCCTTGTCAAAGTTAGTATATGAATTGTAAGGAGTGTGAGTACCCTAAAAAGCATTGCTGTTTACACAGTCAGACACACACACACAAACACACACACAGACTTACACACAGTTACCAAGTCTGGGGTTAGAACTCCTACCTCATTACTTTATCACATTATAGCAGTACACAGTTACAGGACACACTACGAAGATTACTGGGCTACAACCTTCCCAGAGTTGTATTTCTAGGTGGGTGACATCAGCAGCCTTGCCAAAGTTGAGTATATGAATTGTAAGGAGTGTGAGTACCCTAAAAAGCACTGTTGTCTACACAGTCAGACACGCACACAAACACACACACAGACTCACACACACACTTGCCAAGTCTGGGTTAGAACTCCTACCTGACTACTTCATCACACTGCAGCAGTACACAGTTACAGGATAAACTATGGAGATTACGGGGCTGCAATCTTCCCAGAGGTGTATTTCTAGCTGGGTGGCATCAGCAGCCTTGTCAAAGTTGAGTATATGAATTGTAAGGAGTCTGAATACCCTAAAAAACATTGCTGTCTACACAGTCAGACAGGCACACAAACACACACAGTTGCCAAGTCAGAATTGATCACACTGCAGCAGTTATGGGACGTGCCATGGAGATTACTGGGTTATAACTCTCCAAAATATATTTCACATTGGATGACCTCAGCAGGCTTGTCATAGGAGGGCTATGGGGAGGGCGGTGTGTGCATGGGCCATAACGCATTCATCTAGGGGTGACATGCCACATGTGGGCACACACAATGTCATATGTCACAGGTAAGTGTATACAGCTGCTAGATAACTACTTCCTTGTACAGTCATGCACAGCTGGCATGTCATCACATAGTCTGTAATGCTGACAGATACTGGTGGCTAATATAGGCAGTGAGTGACATCTGCACCTCATGTGTTTAGGGCCCTTTGGCTGTGTGCTGGGTGGAACAGGCCTGGATGGCTCCTTGTTATAGTCACCCTCTTCCACACATCTATGTACATATACCTTTGGCTTATTATAGTGTGTTGTCTTGATATATATGTCTGTATTCCTATCCACTGTGTGTGCAAGGCATGAGTGGTACATACTGACAAATGTCTGCACTAACAACTGCAACTGCCAGATATGTCTGGTCCACTGGTGTTTGCAGTCATGGTCTTCAAGTGTGTGAGCATGCCCAGTATGACCTATCAGTATGTTGTAGACTGACATTGCCTTCATTTCTCTAAGTGTGTGAGCATGCCCATTATGGCCATCTGTATTGAATTTGTGGATCGTGTGCAGGTAGTTTGTGCTGCAGTGGTGACCTTTGTGTTGTACACCGACAGGTAGCATGCTGTCTCTGCAGGGTATCCATCAATCATTTGGTTTTGACTGTTACTACATTTCTGCATAGCAGGGGGGGGGGGGGCACACCTGACTGTTTCTACATTTCTACACAGGAGTGGGGGGGCACAACTGACTGTTATTACATTACTATGTAGGATGGGGGTCACACCTGACTATTTCTACATTACTACACAGGGTTGGGGGGCACACCTGACTATTATTATATTACTATGTAGGCTGTGGGGGGCACATGTGAAACCTGTACACATTTGCTATGACTGTAATGGTATGTCAGGTACTCCATTTCATTCTGTACTGCTAACTATCATGCTGACTAGAGGCATACCAGTGTACTACAGATCGTGGCTTTGGTTGCCCTACATATTATTGTCTGACTTCCTAGACGTCAGAACTAAAATCCCACTGCCAGCCCTGCTGTGGTCTGTCTGTGTAGGCCTGGGAGGAGGTTAACCATAGTCATCATTCTGGGGCCATTGCACAGGCTCTGTTTGGGTTTGTCTACACCTGTCCTGCTGGCTGAGACTATTGCTGAGTATGTGAACTGTCCTGATTGGCATGTGTGGGTCATATGGACACACATGTCACTCAGCACATTTCCTGCAGTGGGTTTTGTCACCCTGTGTAGTACTGGCTACTATGGTGACTCCAATATGTGTTACAGATGTCATGGTGCCACTATGGGTGTCTACTGTCTGCTGCCATAACATTCAGCCACCCAATTCCCTTGCATGCTCACATCCATACCATAGCTACAGGTAACAACACATTCTACTCCATTTGGCAATTGGTAGGTTGATTGTCTTACCTTGAGGGTGTGCCAGACTTGTTCAGGATGCTGGAGGGCTGCCTATGTTGGATGCACATAGTACACTCCCTATACAAGGTTGAGCACAGGTAGTGTCATATTTGGCATCACTTTTAATGTATGTGCGAGTCAGAAAGAGGCGCCATTCCCTGGATCCCTACTGTGTCAGCGCATGTGCTATGCATTTCCTCTTTGCCAAGGCCAGGGCATACTGGGCATGCCTCCTCCTGCCTACTGGGGCAGGCTCAGGTTGTTCCTCCTCCGGGTCACTCTTTGCCTGTGCAGGCCTTGGCATTGGTAGGGGGCTGTGCGGCCCTGCTCCGTGCTGTTCCTGCTGCAGCTGTTTCCCCAGGATCATATTGTGTAGCATAGCAGGTACCATAACAATTTGGGTACATGTAGCTGGTGAATACTGCAAGGCGCCACCGGATGTGTCCAACACCAGAACTGTGACCAGAAAATCCCAAACACACACTATTATATGTCTAGCCTGTGCGTGTGCCTCATTATGGCATTGTTGTTCAGGTGTGTGTGCATTTCTGATGGGTGTCATCAGCCATGGCTCCAGTGTGTACCCAGCATCCCCCACTAGGTGACCTTAGGGGATGTCCCCATCGACAAATCTCTGGTATAGCTGTGTCAGATGCCATATGTGGGAATTGTCATAGCTTCTAGGGCAGCCAGCACACACATTCATTATAATGCCCTGGGCATCACAAATGACCTGGCAGTTGATGGAGGGGATGCCCCTGTGGTTGATGTAGGCCCTTCCCTGCTCACCAAGTGGTGCTTTGATGCATATGTGCGTGCAGTCTATAACACCCACTAGCCCAGGGTATTGCTGATCAACACCTCACGGGTGTTGAGGAAATATATATGCTCACTGGCATGTGCTGACTTGGCATCCTGGGACTGGTGGAATTCTCTGGATGCTGATGCCTGTGAGATCCCCATGATATTCCCAGTTGTGCTTTGGGAGGTACCTGTGGCTAGTATACCTAGGCCTACACATATCTTGGTATCCACTGGGATGGGTTCCCCTCGGTCAGTTTGGTGTGTCAGGTGTGGCTGGCACAGCTCAATTTGCTGTAGGAGGTCTCTGTCCACCCTATAGCACTCCACTATCTCCAGCTCATGTAGCCCGTGGTAGGTTACCCTGGATCTGTGCACTCTGCTCCATCTTTTCACTGTGGGTTGTTCGGCAGCATTCACATCCTCACCACCCTCAGCCTCTTGCACATGTTGTTCTATGTTGCCTGCTGCAGCCCTTCTCATTTTGTAGGTTTGTTTGTTAAAATGTCCCCGCTTGTATATACCGGTGATTTAGAGTGTGGGAAAAAACAGAGAAGGTGTTTGCTTAGTTTATAGTAGTGTTCTGGGTGGGCTGGTTTGCTGCCTGTGTAATTGGCTGATTCTGATACATTTCACCTGCCAGCTATGCTAGTTCTTCTTGAATACCTTCCTACTTCTGTTTTCCCTTGCCATTGCCTCCCTGTTTAAGCCCGTGTGCGTGCCATGCAGAGTGCTCAAATGTGCACACTGCTGCTATTTCCTGGTTTAACTTATTTTTTCTTCCTGTAAAACCTGATGCACAGGGCGCATAAAGAGTGCTAGGCAGGTTTAGACACACCTCCTACCTTAGCTTTGTTAAGCTAGGAGCAAACCCAATCCACAGGGCTCCAATCCGCTTACAGTATGCCTGACACACACCTCCATGATATCACCTAACTCCTAGGCTTGAATCCAGCTATTCATACTCTTACACTGTTGAGACCTGCCTCACATGCTGGGGAAAACTGGGATTCACTATCCTTCCACTCATTTCCCTAGGATTGCCTGTTAATGCATAGCTACATGTGTCACACTCAGCCTCCCCCCTTAGCAGCCACTACGCACTGGCCAGGTTGTCTTCTGCCTGCCATTGACTTGCATGGCAGAATACTGATTTTAGTTAGAATGCCTATTTTAGGTTTATTTTCTTATTTTCCCCGATCCCGTTTGCTCGCCGCTGCCCTATGCTTAAACAACCGAGATCGGCTAAAAAAAAAATAAAAGTTGATTTTTTTATTTTTTGTATTGTTTGCAATGCCAATGGCCTTATACTTGGCCATTGGCATGCTTCCTCAATGATATGCAGTCTTTATTTTGAGCTGTCATAGCTCCATTTTGGATTTTTCAGAAATGTACTCGGTAACTAACCGAGTACATTTCTGCAGATAGCACTAGTCTTGCACGGACTGTTGCAAGCTTCCTGGATTGCAAAATCACCTCATTTGCATGAATTTCACCTGCAAATGGGGTGATTTGCATACCAGGGTTTAGTCCATGCAAGATTAGTGCAGGAGCTCTTGTGCACACCCCTGCATCTGTTGCTGGATCGCACTGCAGACATATTGCCTGCTTGGGCTCCTGCACCAATCTTGCACTCCGTGCAAGCTTTTGAGAATCCGGGGGAATATATACATGTAACAATAGGTGGAGGAATTGCTCAAAAACAACCTGACCATTGAATTGTTAGCCACTGAACATCCCAAGTTCAGTAATGCAGAAACTATGTTCACTAAGTCGAAAATCAACTAAAAATAAAATTGCATAGAACTGGTACCTATGTACCCCCAGGTAATAACACTAACACAGTAGAATCCATTCTAGACTAGACAGCCAAAAGTTGCTCCAAGAAACAATGATACTAGGTGATGTTAATATTGACTGGTCCTCCTCTCTCCACCCCACTAACCAGATTAAACTACATGGTTTCACTCAACTAATCAAAACCACAACATAGGTAGATAAAACATCAAAAAAGGAGTCCATCCTAGATTGGATCCTTATTAACAGACCATCTCAATCCAACCTCTCAAGCTTCCTCCTAGACACCCTCAGTAACCACCTTCCTACATTTATAATTACACACCAAGTGAATCCATTAATATTCTCCACCCTCCAACAAATCCGGTATACAAAGAATTTCAAAACCCATGACTTCATATCTGCACGTAATCAATGCAGCTGGAGACCACTCTCATCTCTCCTCCTGGAAAGTGTCATAGACTACTTCAGTAACACTTTTCTAAACATTCTAATTCATCTTGCCCCTATCAGAACTTTCAGAACTAAATCCAGCTATGCCCTTTGGCTGACCAGAGATACCCATCTACTACTATAACAAAGAGATAAACCAATGGATTCTCAAAAGCTTGCACGGCGTGCAAGATTGGTGCAGATGCTCAAGCAGGCAATATGTCCACCAGGTGACCCAGGAACAGCCTGCAGGAGTGTGCATGAGCACTCCTGCACTAACCTTGCAAGGAAGAAGCCCTTGTATGCAAATCACCCCATTTGCAGGAGAAATCCATGCGAATAATGTGAATTTGCGATCCAGGAAGCTTGCGACCATTCGTGCAAGACTAGTGCAATCAGCAGAAATGTACTCTGTTAGTAACAGAGTACATGTCTGCAAAATCCAAAATGGAGATATGACAGCTCCAAATAAATCCTGCATATCATGTAGTAAGCATGCCAATGGCCAAGTATAAGGCCATTGGCATTGAAAACAGTACAAAACTTAAAACAATTTACTTTTAATTCTTATTAGCCGAACTCGGCTGTTTAAGCATAAGGCAGTGGCACACAAACGGGATCGGGGGAAAATAATAAAACAAACCTAAATTAAGCATTCTAACTAAAATCAGTATTCTGCAATGCAAGTCAATGGCAGGCAGAAGGCAACCTGGCCAGTGAGTAGTGGTTGCTAAGGGGGGAGGCTCAGTGTGAGACATGTAGCTATGCATTATGATCAACATGATCGACAAACCACAATGCTTTGCCAGAGATGGCATGCACCTGTCACCCCTGGGATTCCAGATACGGGCTAAGTCTAACCACACCTATACTGCCTGTTTTAGGCAAGGTTCAAATGACAAATTCACCACCATAACGGGTACAAGCAAGAAGAATCTGAGGGTATTGCTACTCAATGCTAGAGGTCTAAACCTCAAAATGCACTCACTCAAGGCACTCCTTAAAATGGAGAACATCGATATCTGTGCAGTGACAGACACCTGGTTCAAGGCTCCAGAGAGTACCCCTGCATTACCAGGCTATAATTCATACCACACCTTTTGGCCACCTAACCTGGACTGAAACACTAAAGGCGGAGGAGTGTCCATATTCATTAAGGATATCCACATCTCCAGGCTAGTTGCTCAGCATAATGCATCCGAGATTATCCAAGTGCAACTAATTCTGGGCAAGACCTCAATTGTAGCTTGCTACAGATCCCCCACCATGCCCCAGGATTCCCACTCCTCATTTCTTGATACACTGGAAAATATTAGGGTACAACCTAACACCCTAATAATGGGAGATTTCAACTACCCTACCATTAACTGGGAAAACTACTCATGTACCAACTCTTGTGCTCAAAGTTTTCTGGAATTCATAAATTCCAGTGCCTTGGATCAACTTTTCCACACCCCACCAGGGGCAGCAATATCCAAGACCTGGTTATTACCAACATGGGAAACCAGTGCTCCACACCAGAGGTCAATTCCTCGTTGGTCAGATCCGACCACAAGCTAATCACCCTAGACATCCACATCCCTCTCCCACCTCCCATTAGGGAAACCACTGTAAAAAAATTTCTCCAAAGCCAACTTCACACTTCTTAAGACAGAAGTGGCAAACTTCCCGACAGCCATGCTAATGGACAATAGAGGTATGACTGCTGAATCCTACACAAATGCACTTTATAAGCACTTACATGAGTGCATGGATCATGCAATCCCCAACAGAACCAAGATGCTATCCTCCAAAAAAAGGAAGCCAATCTGATGGTCCCCTGCCATAAACAAACACTACAACAGAAGAAAGAAACTGTTACAAAAAACAGTAAAATCCCATGATTGGAGAATCTCCTTGGTCAGCCTCAGTAAGAAGCTGAGATCCATCATAAAATCCTCTAAAGCTAGTTACGAAAACAAAATTGCCACTGACTCTAAAGACAGCCACAAAGCATTCTATAGCTATGTCAAGAATATCAATGGCAACACTCAGATCTGCTCTTAGTTAAAACACAATGGCGCTAAATATACAGAACCAACTGATATTGCCAACATTCTGGCAGATAGGTTCAGTGCTAACTTTACCCCCCTCTTATCCCCTAAAGGGCTCATCTCTATACCAGAAGAATGCAAAGTTCCTGTAATCATGGCTGCACTGGTAAAAAACACACTCTAAGAAGCCACAAACACAGCATCCATGGGACCTGACAGCATCCCAGGCTGTGTTCTACATGAATTACAGAACAAACTGGCACCCCACCTAAGTACCATGTTCAGTTATAGCCTCACCTCAGGCTATGTGCCCACTGAATGGCACACAGTGATGGTTATCCCACTCCACAAAGGGGGAGCCACCACGGGCCCTGGAAATTACCGCCCCATTAGCCTGATGAGCCTGGTCTGCAAGCCTATGTAACGTATCATCATGGAACTTATAAACAGTGACATTTGTAATCTCCAAACTCAGAACCCACCCAGTTCAGGTTTATAAAAGGCAGATCATGTCTCCTAAACCTGATAGACTTCTATGAAGCAGCCACCAAAGTCTTAGATGAGGGTAAGGTGGTTCACACAGCCTATCTAGATCTCACCAAGGCTTTCGACACCATCCCTCACTCTGGAATTATAGATAAACTCACTAAACTAGGTATAAATCCCTATGTCACAAGATGGGTTGCCAACTGGCTCACTGACGGAACCCACACTGTGAGACTCCAAATCCAACTTCAGAGGAGTGACAAATGGAGTACCACAGAGTTCAGTCCTGGGTCCTCCCCTGTTTGGTATCTACTTCTCTGAAGTACAGGCTAGCACAAAAGGTCTTTGTGTAATGAAGTTCACAGATGACTGCAAACTAGGAGCCATAATCAAAACTCCAAAAGATGTGGACATCCCCCAAAAAGAACTTGCTGAGACAGATGCCTGGTGTCAAAGCCATGGCCTCAAACTCAATGCCAAAAAATGCATTGTCATCCCTTTTGGTAAACACTCTGTACCCATGAACTGCCACGTAGGCGGTAGTCTACTTAACACCGAAAGTGTGATAAGAGACCTTGGGACATAGGTGGATAGTAGTCTCTCCTTTGATGATCACATCACCACAGTAGTCAGGAAATCCTTCTACGTGGCACACCTCATCACAAAAGGTTTCTCATCCAGGAAAAAAGAGGTCATTGTTCCCCTCTACTCGTCACTCATTAGACCCATTATAGAGTACAATGCCCCTTTTGGTATGTATCACAAGACATCTACAACAACTGGAAAGGCTGCAGAAATACCTCACAAAGAGGATTACCGGCCTCAAACAGATGCCCTTCACAGACTGTCTCAAAAAACTGCAGATTTACTCCATCACATATCACCTACTCAGAGGCGATCTCTGCCTAACACACAAAGCTATGTCAAACCCAGAGCTTTTGGACATGCTCCACTTAAAGAAATCCCAATCCTTATGAGCTACATGCTCTAGGGACTTAAACCTTGTCACCACAATAAACAGAACATGCTGGAGAGATAGATTCCTTTCCCAGAGACTTTGCATACTCTGGAACAAACTACCTACCTATATAAAACAAAGCTCCTCATTAGCACTCTTCAGGAAAAATCTTGATGATTGGATGGGAGATGGGAAATTCACCCTGGGGAATCACTTCTGTGACTCTGCTCAAGAGTGGCACAGGAAAATAATTTTCTTGGGTGATGAAAGCCAAGGTACCTTTTGGCTAGGCTTATATAGGCCCTAGGGCCAATAGCCTAGTACCTACCTATGAACCTATGAACATATTAGCAGGCAATACTATACAAATGAGGGGAAGGATAGTGAATCCCAGTTTTCTTCAGGATGTGAAGCAGTTCCCAACAGTGTAAGAGTATGAATAGCTGAGTGCAAGCCTAGGTGGTATGTTAAATCCTGGGGGGGGGGGGGGGGGGTCAGACATACTGTAAGCGGATTGGAGCCCTGTGGTTGCTCCTAGCTTAGCTCAGTAAAGCTAGTGGATGTGTCTATACCTGCCTATCAGTCTTTAAAAAGCCTAAGCAGGTGTGCGTGCCACACACCGTGTCATACAGGAAGAAAAAAGAGGTTAAACCAGAATATAGCAGCAGTGTACAGACATTTGAGCACTCTGTGTGGTGCGCACACGGGCTTAAACAGGAAGGCAATGGGAAGGGAAAACAGCAGTAGGAAGGTCATCAAGGAGTAATAGCTTAGCTGGCAGATGAAATGTATCAGAACCAACCAATTACACAGGCAGCAGATCAGCCCAGCTCAAAACACTACTATAAACTATACAAACACCTACCCCTCTGGCTTTTCCCACATTCTACACCACCGATGTAAACAAGCGGAGAACTTTTTGCACTCACAACTGCAAAATGTTAGGGGCTGTAATAGCTACCATACAACAACTTGTGGAAGAGGCTGAGGGTGGTGAGGATGTGAATGCTGCTGAGCAACCCACAGTGAGGAGACGGAGAAGGGTATACAGACCCAGGGTAACCTACCAGGGGCTACATGAGCTGGAGATAGTGGAGCACTATAGGGTGGACAGGGACCTCCTACAGCAAATTGTTGAGCTTCCCAGCCATGCCTCACACACAGAACAAACAGAGAGAAACCCATCCCAGTGGATACATAGGTATGTGGATGGCCTAAGCATACTAGTTACAGGTACCTTCCAAATGCCAACTGGGGATATGATGAGGATCTCACAGGCATCAGCATCCAGGGTACTCCACCAGGTCCTGGATGCCATGTCAGCACATGTCGGTGAGCGCATATATTTCCCCAACACCCATGAGGCGTTGGCCAGCAATATGCAACTGTTCCACCAAATAGCAGATTATCCTGAGGTAGTGGGTGCTATAGACTGCACACACATATGCATCAAAGCACCACCCGGTGAGAGGGGTAGGGTCTACATCAACAACAAGGGTTTCCCCTACATCAACTGCCAGGTCATGTGCGATGCTCAGGGCATAGTAATGAATGTGTGTGCTGGCTGCCCTGGAAGCTATCACAATTCACACATCTGGCATCTCACACAGCTGTACCAGAGATTTGCCTATGGTGACATCCCACATGGTCATCTGGGGGGGGGATATGCTGGATGCGCACTGGAGCTGTGGCTAATGACACCCATCAGAAATGCACACACAACCGAACAAGAACTCTATAATGAGGTACATGGAATCATAATAGAGCGTATGTTTGGGATTCTCAAGTCACAGTTCCAGTGCCTGGACACATCCAGTGTAGCCTTGCAGTACTCACCAGCTACATGTACCCAAATTGTCCTTGTATGTGCCATGCTACACAATATGATCCTCCAGAAACAGCTACAGCAGAAACAGCACGGGGCATGGCCACACAGCCCCCCACCATTGCCAATGTCTGCATGGGCACAGAGTAACTCAGAGGTGGAACAACCTGAGCCTGCCCCAGTAGGCAGAAGGAGGCATGCCCAGTATGCCCTGGCCTTGACAAAGAGCCAATGCATAGTACATGCACTGACATGGGAGGAACCCAGGGAATAAAACCTTTCTCTGACTCTCACATACAGTAAAAGGGATGCCAAACATTACACTACCTGTACCTAACCATGTGTAAGGAATGTACTATGTGCATCTGACATAGGCAGTCCTGCAGCACCACCCTCAATACTGGGACATCCACAAGGTAACTGACTCACACATGCCAGTCAGGGGGATCACATACCCAACAACAGTCACAGCCAGCAGAACAGGTGTAGACAAACACAAACAGATGCTGTGCTATGGCCTCTGAAAGAGGCCTATGGACACCCACCCCAGGCCTACACAGACTGACTACAGCAGGCCAGGCAGTGGGATGTCAGTTGTGAAGGTTAGGAAGTCAGATATTAATATGTAGGTAATTATAAGCTAAGATCTGTAGTACACTTGTATGCCTCTAGCCAGCATGATAGGTAAGACCACAGACAGAAATGGAGTACCCGACATACTAGTACAGTCCTAGCAAATGTGTACAAGTGTCAGGTGTGCCCCCATCCTATGTAGACATATAGTAACAGTCAGGTGTGCCCCCCCAATCCTGTGTAGAAATGTGGAAATAGTCAGGTGTGCCCCCCTGCTATGCAGAAATGTAGTAACAGTCAGTGCCAAATGATCGATGGATACCCTGCTGAGACAGCATGCTACCTGTTGGTGTATAGCACAAATGGCAGCACTGCAGTACAAACTACCTTGACTTGACCCACACACGCAATACAGATGGCCACACTGGGCATGTTCATAAACTTAGACAAATTAAGGCAATGTAAGTCAACATACTGAAAGGTCACACCGGGCATGCTCACACACTCACATGAAGGACATGTCTGCAAACACCAGTGGACCAGACATGTCTGGCAGTCACAATTGTTAGTGCATACACTCATCAGTAAGCACCACTCATGCCTTGCACACACAGTGGATAGGAATACAGACATATATGCAAGGACAGCACACTATAATAAGACAAATGTAGACAGACGCAGATGTGTGGAAGAGGGTGACTGTGACAAGGAGCCATCCAGGCCTGTCCCACCCAGCACACAGTCAAAGGGCCACAAACACATGAGGTGCAAGTGTCACTCACTGCAGATACTAGCCACCAGTATCTGTCAGCAGTACAGACTATGTGTTGCAAGTGCCAGCTGTGTAACATGACTGTTCAAGGAAGTAGCCATCTAGCAACTGCATACACTTACCTGTGAAATATGACCCTGTGTGTGCCTGCATGTGGCGTGTCAACCCCTAGATGAATGGGTAATGACCCATGCACACACATTGCCCTCCACATAGCCCTACTATAAGCCTGCTAAGTCATCCAATGTGAAATACACATTTGGGAGAGTCATGGCCTATTAATTCCATGGTGCGTCCCATGACTGCATACTGCTGTAGTGTGATAAGCTAGTTAAGTAGGAGTTTGAATCCCAGACTTGTCAATTGTGTGTGTGCATATCTGTCTGACTGTGTAGAGAGAAATTCCTTTTAGGGTAGTCATACTCCCAACAATTTTAATGCACAACTTAGGCAAGGCTGCTGATGTCACCCACCTAGAAATACACCTCTGGAAAGACTGTAGGCCAGTAATCTCTATAGCACATCCTGTAACTGCGTACAGCTGTCAAGTGATAAAGTAGTTAGGTAGGAGTTCTATTCCCAGACATGGCAACTGTGTGTGTGTCTGTCTGTGTAGAGAGTAATGCTTTTTAGGCTAGCCACACTCCCATAATCCAAATGCCCAAGCTTTGCAAGGCAGCTGATGTCATCCAACTAGTAATACACCTCTGGGAAGATTATAGGTCAGTAATCTCTATAGTGCATCCTGTAACTGCATACTCCTGTCTTGTGATAAAGTAGTTAGGTAGGAGTTCTATTCCCAGACATGGCAACAATGTGCGTGTCTGTTTCTCTGTGTAGAAAACAATGCTTTTTAGGCTTGCCACACTCCCCACAATTCAAATGCTCAACTTTTACCAGGCAGCTGTTGTCATTCACCTAGTAATACACCTCTAGGAAGATTGTAGGCCAGTAATCTCTATAGCGTGTCCTGTAATTGCGTACTGCTGTCGTGCGATAAAGTAGTGAGGTAGGAGTTCTATTCCCAGACATGGCAACTGTGTTTGCATGTGTGTGTCTGTCTGTGTAGAGAGCAATGATTTTTAGGCTAGCCACACTCCCCACAATCCAAATGCTCAACCTTTGCAATGCAGCTGATGTCATCCACCTAATAATACACCTCTGGGAAGCTATAGCCTAATAATCCCAATAGCGCATCCTGTAACTGCATCCCGCTGTATTGTGATACATTACGTTGGTAGGTGTTCTATTCCCAGACATGGTGAGTGTGGATGTATGTGTGTGTTCCTTTGTCAGTGTAGAGAACGATGCTTTTTGAGTCCATTCACAGACACTACAACCTCCAATGGTCCACTTTGACAAGTGTGCCGATGTCATCAATTGAGAAATACATCTTTGGAGAAGTGATAGGTCAGTAATCTCTGTGGCACGTGCTGTAACTGTCTACTGCTGCAGTGTGATAGACTAGTTAAATAGGAGTTCTAACCCCAGCCTTGCCAACTGTGTGTGTCTGTCTGTGTAGAAAGCAATGTTTTGTAAGGTAGGCACACCCCCTACAATTTAAGTGCTTTACATTGGTAAGGCTGCTGATGTCATTCACCCCAAAATACACCCCTGGGAAGGGTGTATCCCCATAATCTCCGTAGCTCATGCCATAACTGCGTACTGCTGTAGTTTGATTCAGAACTCTGATAGGGTTCTATACCTACCCATGGCAGTTCTGGATGTTTTGTGTGTGTTCCACTGTCTGTGTAGTGAGCAATGCATTTTAGGCTAGTCACACTCAAGTACATATCAAGTGCCCTACTTTGGCATTCCTGCTGATGTCAGCCAATGTCATATACACCTTTGGGGAAGAAGTACTGCAGTAATCACCATAACGCACACTATAACTGCATAGTGCTGTAGTATAATAAACTAGTTAGGTAGGGGTTCTACTCCTGGACTTGACAGGTGTGTGTGTGTGTGTGTGTGTGTGTGTGTGTGTGTGTGTGTGTGTGAGAGACACCTGGGCCCAATATATAGCAGGTTTTGCAATTTTCTTATATGGTAGACCTAGTACATATCACAATGCCCACTGTACAGGGAAGATAGCTGTGAAATAGCTGAGAGGCTGGGGTGCATATCCATACCTATACATGTGACATCAAGGCCAGGCAATCACAGTTAGCAACAACAGTATTAGCCAGAGCACACTCCGAATCCATGCATCATATACACACATGGATAGGCAACAGCCATGATGTGTGAAGTACACTGCATATTGGCGACTGATAGTAACTATGGTGTGAATGCAGTGGCCTACAGAGGCCATGGCACCATGTCCATAGTACAATAGGCACATAATTGCAGACAGTGCACCTTCATTATGTTTCCCACTGGATACCTGCAACAACTGTGGTTCCATCAAATGTGATCCACAAAGGACATACCATGCCTTACACACATGCCCTGTATGGACAGATGCCACTGACATCAGGGAATACCTGTAGCATGTTATCAATGTAGGTGCAGGGTCAACCTGCTGTCTATTACCTGGTCCCACCACATGGGGGCGGGACTGTCACATCTGATAATAACATTCTGTGTACGCAACACGGGCCAGGCAAACCAGGTACACTTCCATATGCCACTGTACATGAATGTGGGATGTGTGCACATCCCAAAAACCGTCCATGTCATGGCATATAGAACACATACATGCCAAGCATTGGACAGCACTGGCCACACACAATAGCAACCCAGGAGACTGGATGGTGAATACTCTACCCACCTGTGTGGTCCATTCCGGACACTACACCCCTTAGACATACTGCAGACCATTCTCATGTGGCCTGATGCCAAGGTATACCCCTCACCTAGCCTTGTACAGCTGTCTGGCACCATCAACCACTAAACACCTGTGAAGCACTGCACACATGCACGCCGGTACTAGCACCCTGTGTCTATGTGTGTGGTGTATGATGTTTCTGACTGCATTCACACCCAGTACCACCCCCACTGGCATACTGAGGCATGGTCTCTAATGTCAGACACCATCACATACCCTTTTACCATAGAACCCCATTATAACCCCTGTGGGCCAATTGATACTTATGCATTACTGTATTGTGGCAAGGTAACTGGTTAGGAAGTGTAGTCATTACCCTGCCAAATGTGGCAATGTGTATGAGTTTCTTACAGAGTGTGGCTGTGTTGATGCTGACACCTGTTCATGTGGACAGGCTTGTGTGCTACACCTACTGTATCACAACAGTGTTGCAGATGTCATTCACCAGCACATATGTGTCTGGACAGCTCACCAACATGTAAACTATGTGGCGCATGCAATAACTGCATATACATGTGATAGCTATGCATAGTCAGTCAGGTGTTTGAAACCCCATAATGGTAGATGTCTGACACAAACATGCTTAAGTTTTACTCACCCACACTTTCCCTGACATAGTTTGTCTGTCCTGCCCACACCCTCTCTAGTGGTTGTGGGATGTACACATGCTTTGCTAGGCAGCAGCTTGTGTTTTGTAAGTGATGGCTATGATCAGCTGATGGCCTCTGCACCAGTTGCAGTCCTCCTCTAGCTGAGTGCATGTGGAACAGCTGTGGTAACATTCCCATAGCTAATTGCATGGTAAGACACTCCATTATCTAGGAACATAATTTTGGTGTCGGCCTTTTACATCCGCTGTGGGCAGGAACTAGATCTGTTTGGCAAAATGCATCTCAGATGGATTGGGGATTTACCTCTAACAACTTACACTGTGGAAACAGGGCAGCACACAGGAGGGGGATGTGCCTGACCTGACTACAGACTGTAAGTGCTGCTATACTGCATGTGGAGTAATGTTGGTTTAACAGAGTGTGTGTGTGTGTGTGTGTGTGTGTGGATATGGCTGCCCTACATGTTGTAATACCTGCCATGTCAGTACTATGTTTATGAGAATTCCACATCTGCAGGGTCGTCTGCAGACTGGGCAGTGTATTGTGCCCTTGATGTCATGTGTTACTCACTGAGCACATATCTGTGAACTGCAGAAGGTAGTGTGAGGATTTCAGTCTGTAAATGGTGAAAGCCCTGACAGTTACTGACTTCATATCCCTCATAGGACACATGTTGCAACAAACCCTGTTACGACAGTACATGTATGAGGTTATCACAGCAACATGTCAATATTGACCCTGTGTATGTGCTTCCAGCCACATCTCAGTCACCCCCCCACCATATCAGCTTCAACAGACTATACACATAACTCATTAGGTATGGCTACAGCTTAACTACCATTTGGACAGATTGTGCAGTGTACCACATCATCTGCTATGTGATTGTAGCCATGTCCCCTGTGTGGACACTAACATTGCTGGCCTGTTACAGCCTATTAACTTGCATGCCATTGTCAGGGCCACTATGGTTACATATATGCCAGTGGTATGGCTGCTCTGAGATTGCTGCACATCTGACAGTCTGTGTTATAGGGGGGTTCTATGCATGCAGTTGGACATGTACCAGGATTGTGTAGACTATTACTACCAACATATGTACTATAACAGTGTCACAATAACATGTATATGTTCCATTCGCCAGCTGATCCACCTCTCCACACCCATCTGACCAGGATACCTGGCCACATCACATGTGTGTGCCAATCTGGGATCTCCTCATGTACTGTTATAGCCATACTATAAGGTTGCCCACCCCCCCCCCCGGGCACACACCAACATATCTCTGTCCACTGAGCTCGGGTCTAGGGTCTGTTCCATACCAGGCTCCACAGGCACATAAGGGATGTGCTACATCTGTCTGAGGCACCCAGTTCACATTCACATGGCCAACATGCTCCTGCTGCTCAGCCACTAGATATGGCACCTTCAGGACGTGGACAGCTGTTGTGAGTGGGATTTGGTGGGAGCCTTAGTCCCATTGTACCCATATTGGGGACCATAGTGCATCCACATCACAGACCACACACACACACACACACCCATCCACAGTTTTTACCCACCACATTTGTCACATACCACCCCTGTAGACTGTCCTCTATATCTACCAGTCCTGACAACCTCCACGTGTGTATCTGCCGTACTTCCCCATATTCCCATAGCATACTTCACAGGTGGAGGCATTGTTGTGCTAGGACAGGACTAACATGTGACATACCCATACATGGTGCACACACTGCCAGCTGTTGATATCTATCTGTATTGCTATGTGTGCTGCTGCCTCACACATAGCAAACATCACTGTGGTAGTGATATAGGGGGCATGTCTTACCATACATATCTGTTTGTGTGTGTTTGTACCGATGTAGACATTTGCATATTGGTATTTATCTATATGTGTGTAGATATATGTGACTTCATATATATGTGCACATATATATGTCTACACATGGGTGTATGTATATTTCTGAACATACATGCTGATATATATATATACATATCTTTAAATATTATATATGTGACATATGTACACATGCATACTGATGTGTGATACATTCAGACATCAGCTCCACAATCTTACAACACCTTCCTGCACAGCTGCACTGTTCTGCCTTGCTACAACACAGACAAGTGCCACATATGGGCATGGCCTGACATTAGGGAGGATTATGTAGGAGCCGATTGCAGGTAACCCTATTACATACCTATGGCATTCCGGAATGCTACATTACAGATTTACCTGAGTATCCTGCCAGTGGTGGGCCATGGCTACCACATGTCCATCATAATGGTATTACTTCCACCACCAGCTAGTGGCCACATAATATACATACTTTCCATTACACTACACACACTTTGATAGCTTACATCTTGTCTGTCAGTGCTGACCTGCACAGTTAATGGCTCTTGCCCACTACACACAGGGATAGACGCTATTGTCCATAGCAGTTGTTCAGTTGAAAATCATCACAACAACACCTAATGGCACATATAGCTCATTCCACATTATCTATCCCATTATGATGGACCAGGTACTACATTCTATTACATGTATATACACCTCACATAATTGTTGTGGGAATGATGTCTTGTTGAATGACAGCTGGCTAAATGCCTGTGATGTCAGCTTTTTGCTTGAAGAGCTTTGTCTTTTCTTTATTTTTCTCTTCCTCTTCCTCTCTCTCTCTCTCTCTCTCTCTCTCTCTCTCTCTCTCTCTCTCTCCAATAAATGGATTGAGCTGCTTTGAATAGATTGCAGCATGGCTTTAGTAGGTGATGCACATGATCAGGTGATGGCCTCTGCACCAATCAGTTTCCATCACTTGTTAACTGCATGCAGCTTGCTGTGTAGTTCCTCCAATTACCACTGTCATGGCAACCACCTACTATAAATCCCCATGTCATGTGGGTGTGGTCCCTTTACATTTCCTGTGTGATGGACATCCTTCCTGTGTGTGGGCATCAGTGTTACAGACAGCAGGTAGCAATACCTCTTACAGGAGAACCGGCACACTCAGGCCAGCTACATATTTGTTGGAGGTTCCAGAACTACACACAGTGTGAGTAGAGTTGTGTTATGCTTTGTATAGTACTGGTGTTACTGTGTGTGTGTGTGTGTGTGTGTGTGTGTGTGTGTGTGTGTGTGTGTGTGTGTGTGTGTGTGTGTGTGTGTGTGTGTGTGTGTGTGTACATGTGTACATACTAGTTTACCTTGGAATGCAGTCTATCTGCATAGCTCTCACCTGTGGGTCTATCCTCTTGGTGGCCAGAGGTGTGCCTATCATGTTTTGTCTGTCCTCCGCACAGGTGTTGTGTCTGATATTTCACTGGCAGTGTGTGTGTTGAGTGCTATCAGTACATGGCTACATCCATTTATGTTTCTAACCTCAATTCCCTGACTAAGGGTATGCTGCAGACTATCCTGTGACACCAGTGACTTGCTTAGTGTATGGCAACATTTTTCCACATATGGGCCTGTATTCCAGCCTCTCTCCTCCACCTACATACCAAGCTTTGCACATATGACATGCTGTTAAAGGTAGTTCTGTAGTGGGCTGTGAGTATATCACACTGCTATTGCTGCCATCAGTCCACTGCTGTTGTATCCCCCCACCCATACGGTGGGGCTGAGGCCATATATGTGTGGGCTTCACATACACAATACATGTGTGCCCTTATGCACTCCAGAGGCCAGTGTATGTAGCAGTGGTATATGGCCCTGTATTATTGAGTCTGGGGGGATGCACCATAAATGGCCTGGGCTGTTACAAAATGTGGGAGTATCAGTGGTGTGCTGCCTTAAGGTATCTGGATGTACAGTACCATACACTTCACCTATATTTACATTACTTACATAAATTGGGTTAATGCAGGCCTACTGCCTCCTGCCATACAGAATGCTCTGTTGGTCAGTGTGCTTGTGATGGTGTCAGTTATGCCTTGTTATGTAACAGTTACATCCCATTTGGTCAACTGAAGTCTTTACCACCTAGTGAATTTGTACAGAGTGTAGATAGAGGCTGCTTAACTATACACCTGCATTAGTTACTATTGATAGCTTGGTATCCTGTGGCCCAGTCTGTCTTTACTATTGTGTAATATGAAGGGCTTGGCCTGGACAGCAACAGTTGTGAACCTTTCCAGACTATGTATTAGTATAAATGTTTCACAGTTGCATTACTCTGTTTATATGGATGTCAGTGTCTGAACAGCTGTAATACATGGCATATAAAACTGTAATAGTACGCAGATAAAGGTTATCCATTTCTGCAAACCTGTGTGCAGTGTTTTATCCTATGACCTCTCTGTGGGCATATGTTGCAGGCAATGATTGACTTTTGTATGGGTGACCCATACAGTGTCCAGTTGTTAAGGTGTTAAATGTAGGCATGGTGGCTGTTCCATATTGTGTGCACCTTCTACATATGTATATTACTGTACATATCTCTGTGTGTCTGTGTAGTCACACACAGAGATATGTACAGTAATATACATATGTAGAAGGTGTATATCTCTGTGTGTGTCTGTGTAGTCACACACGCACACACACACACATATATATATATATATATATATATATATATATATATATATATATATATATATATATATCTGCATATATGTGTCTGTGTATATGTATCCTGGGGATGTTGATAGCTTCCATATGGTACATTTCCTATGGGAGCCACACTGTACTGCATGATATGTTACCAATACTGGCCTGACATCATACAGGTGGGTTGTAGTAGGTTTACATGTTGCGCACATGTCATGTCAGGTCCTGCTTGTATGATCTGCAACACTTTAATGTATTTCAGGGTGGACTTGTTTGGCTGTGGTGGGAGATATGCCTATTTGTACATGATGTATATTGTTTGGGGTGTCTGAACCTCATTAACATTGCATGTGGACATATTTGTATTTGTCAGTCTACCATTGCTATAGATATATATATATATATATATATATATATATATATATATATACACAGATATATATATATATATATATATATATATATATATATATATATATATATATATATATATATATATATATATATATATATATATATTTATATATATTTCTATGGATATATATATATATATATATATATATATATATATATATATATATATATATATATATATATATATATATATATATATATATATATATATATATATATTTACTTCTACTGATATGTTGTATCTGTTTAGATATTACTATATTTACTCACATAAATACATTTACATGTTGGAATACATTCTCTGTATTGTTGAATGACTGGGCTGGTTGATATGTTTTGAATACATGAGGTTTATGTATATCTGACATGGCTTAGTGGTAAATCACTTTGCCTATGGTATGTGGGGTTCTATGTCCAAGCCTAGCAGAGGCTGTTTATTTTGTTGCTGGGCAGAACAAGGACTATTGGATACAGAGTGGTTAAGGCACAGTTAGTCAGTTGTTAGTGGGTTTGCGCGGAAGTAAGCACTGCTAACCTGCTGTAACATCTGTTTACAGGGTGTTAGCTTCATATTTGCTTGACTGGTGTAGTCATTGCTTACCACCACGCAAATGGGCTTAAGCCTAATTACTAGTGCTTACATACACTTACTATTGCTTATTTGTGCATAAACCTGCTTATTAGTGCCTTATTCCGTCTGACACTGATACTTCATATGTGCATTTCTTGCAGTACTCCAGTTTATATACATATATATATATATATATATATATATATATATATATATATATATATATGTTATTTAGTGGGTTATGCAACAAAACTATTGGTTATAAAGTGTTTTGCCATATAAAATAGACTGTGCTACAGTGGGACTTGAACCGGGAATACCTGCTCATTAGGCGAATGCTCTGCCAACTACACTATTGATGTGGTGCTTCATTTGCATATTTCTTCCATAATGTCATACCCATGGTTCCTTCCACCGACCCCTAAGCTCCACGTATACAGCAACCATCCATTCTCCAGCTGCTAGCCCAGCCATACCACACCTCCACACATTGCCCTCTCTGCACGTCTCAGTACTCATCTAGTATACTGTCCCAACCCAAGCTTCTTCAGGCTCTTCATCCATTTAGTCCATGTGTGTACAAGCCTTGCCTTGATCATCCTCCAGTAAAGGTGTAAACATCGATGTGACTCACAATTTTTGGTTTGTCCCACCAGGGATAGACCTGTTTTTGTGTCAAGATTAGACTTAGTTGGTCTACACTGTTTCTCCTACTGGTAGTATCCTGCCAGGGGTTTGAGAAGCAGCCGTTTGCTTACACACCTGGCCAGTATTATCTCCTGGTTCCTTGGAACCAATGTCCCAGGTTTGACATTCTGTGCATGAAGCACGCCCACACGCCCCATTGCCATGCACCATTTTTTATTATTCTCTTAAGTATTATGCAAGACTACTGTTCTCACAGTATGATTGGACAGGCACTGTTATTATGATACGCATAGACTGCTCGAAATACTGTATTTGAGCAATGTACATATGGTTGCTCATATTAATCTACATAATCACATACATTTCCTTTACTGTTGACTGTGCTCAATGATATGTTTGTGATAACAACAGCTGTATGTTTATCTGCCATAGCTTAGTGGTAACTCACTTTGATTATATTGTGCAGGGGCCGGGGGTTGCAACTTGGGAGTGCAGATTATTTTGTTGCCGTGCAGGATGAGAGCTGTTGGCTACAGAGTGACTAAGGCACTTTTGAGCATTTGTAAGTGGGTTTGCGCGAGGGTAAGCAATAATAACATCTGGTTACGGTGTCTTACACTGAGTTAGCTTCTTCATTGCTTAACCAGTGTAGGCATTGCTTACTACCATGCAAACAGGCTTAAACCCACTTACTGCTGCTTAAAAGTGCTTACTCCCACTTACCATCATGCTACTTTATTTTACACTTGTTGACCGGGAAAATCCGACTGGATGCTTGTCCATTTTCAGTGGAGGCTCGAGGAGAAAAGCTCCACAGAAAAACTCAGCTAATCATTACTAGTAATACAGAGGTCTTCACATTCATAGAGAGTAACAGACTTAACATAGCTAAGTGACATATTATTCATGCTTAGTTCAAGTTTACATGTCAGGTATGACTGTTGACAAAGGTCAGTTTAAGGTTTAGTTAGATTCCAGTTTAATAGTTCTGGATAGGATACACTCAGGTAGTCGGGTTAAGATTTAGTTATTCCATACCTGTGTGGTAGAGCAGAAGAGAATAGTGAAGGGGTAGGTAGGTAGGTAGAGGGGGAGATATTGTAACTGTATAGCAGGTTGTGGGAATAATTGGTAGGGGAGCAATAGGGAAGGTTTGACGGATGTTGGGATCTGTATGCGAGGCAGGAAAACTGGTGTTAGTTGCAGTAGTTGATTTAGGGGTATAGAGTGTAAGTTGGGGGGGGGGTACCAGGTGGTGAGCATGTGCTAATCCAAGTGTGCTTGTGGTGTTCCTTCATGTGTTATTTACATGTGTCTTGTGGGACAGCTGAGGTAATAGATGTGGGTAGGGAGTTCCAGATTCTGCTAATATAGTTGATAAAGAGGGTGTCACCTAACTGTAACTTTAAACTTTAATAGAAAAGAAAAAAGAGTTGAAAGGTAAGTGGTGTTAAAGGGGCACAAAGAGGGAAATACAGTAAGGGAAATAGCCAGGGATGTGAAGGAAGGCTGAAGGGAAGGTTCACAGCTGGCCATTTCTTCTACAGTGACAGCTATGCATATACATTGAATTTGGAGGTAGATTTGGACACTCACACCCCTGGGTGGGGTTGAGGACAAGAATAATAAGTTGTAATGCCAATTAGAATTGCTTACATGCCTACAGTGGGGAGCTGCAACCATGTGTTCTTTGGTGCTATTTAGTGGGTTTTGCAACAACAAAATTGGTTATAATGTGCTTTGCCATCTAAAATAGACTGTGCTACAGTGGGGCTCGTACCGGGAATGCCTGCTCATTAGGCAACTGCTCTGCCCAATTAGCACTATTGTTTACATCCATGAGGCGGTCTGATTAGAGCTGCTCCAGCCAACACCTGCATGCCTTGACCCATAATTTCATACCCATAGATCCCCCCCCCGCTCCTCCTCTGCAGCACTCATCCTTTCTCTGGGTGCAGGTTGGGTCTAACCATACCACTACACACTGCCCACTCTACACTTCTCGGGACTCATCAAGTACGTTGTCTCGACCCATGGATCATCAGGCTTTCCCAACCTTGTAGTCCGAGTACATACGTGCCCTGCCTTGATGAGTCAGTGTAATGACAGGAATCAAAATACCCAAGAATTTTTGGGTTGTCCCGCAAGGGACATTCCTGTCTTTGTTTCTAGATTAGACTTAGTGGGTCCACAGTGTTTCCCCACTGGTTGTATCCTGCCTGTGGTTTAGGAAGCAGGGTTTGTTTCCTTTGTCTGTGTGTTTGTTTGTATGTTTTTAACTATTTGGCTGTGGGGGGGGGTATTGGTACGTGTAACACGTATGTTGATCAGGACCCCTCACCCCAATTGGCAGTGCCGGTGGGCATATATGTCATTCTTATGTGCTGTCTCATATCATAGCTATAGATCTGTGTATATATACACACACATTCACACACACACACACACACACACACACACACACACACATATATATATATATATATATATATATATATATATATATATATATGTATTGCTGTATATATATATATATATATATATATATATATATATATATATATATATATATATATATATATATATATCTAACAACATATAGGTGTATGGATGTCTGCATATGTATATATCTATATGTGGATATTTATATATATGTATGTCTATATATGTATACATATGTAATGCAGTGAGGGAGAGGTATATATCTATTTAGTTATTGATATATATATATATACACACACACATACATCTACATATTTAGCTACATGTCCTGTAATGTTGAATGGTATTGCTGGATGCTATGTTGTGGAAACATCAGGGTTGTGTATATCTGCAGTGGCTTAGTGGTAAATCACATTACCTATGGTGTGCAGGCACCTGGGTTTGAGCCTTGCAGGGACTATTTCATTTCAGATTTGTATTTCTTCTAAAGCCAAAAACTGTTTTTTCTCCCACTACCTTGGCTATTTTTTCATCTATCAGCAAAACATTCAAATTCTGTTTTATTATATCACATATTCCCCCCCGTGTTATTACTACATATTAACATTAGCCTCACATTATCCATCTGTGAGGCTCTAGACTGAACAGGTGTTCCATCCTGTTGTCTATGGGAGAACCAAGGCCTAGACCTATTACTTCTATATTGTTTACTCTTCATAATAGCATCTTTAACTCTATTTTCATTGTATCCCCTTTGACAGAGGTTACTCTCTAACTTGTGTATTTCTTGTTCAAAATGTGTATCCTGTGGACATATACATGAACCTTAGTCTAGAGCCTCACAGATGGCTAATGTGAGGCTAATGTTAACATGTAGTAATAACATAGGGGAAATATGTGATATAATAAAACAGAATTGGAATGTTTTGCTGACAGATGAAAAAATAGCAAAGTTAGTGGGAGAAAAAAACAGTTTTTGGCTTTAGAAGAAATAAAACTCTGAAGGATTTATTATGTCATGAAGGGAAGACAGAAAAAAGTAGGAACAATTTTACACAATGTGCAGGTACACGGAAGTGCAGAAATTGCAAAGCATGCGGGTACATTGTGGAGGCAGAATTCTATGTACACCCCGTATCAGGAAAACAATATTGTTTTGATTTGTATGCAGATTGTAGAACAAAGAATGTTGTTTACCTGGCTGTCTGTCAGGACTGCAGCTCATTCTATGTAGGAAAACTAACTGCATGCTGAAAAACAGAATTTTGATCCATTTGTCCTCTGTAAGATTAAAACATGAACATAATGCACTTTTCCAGCACATTTCTAAGTAGGACAATCATAAATTTACGTTTATGGTTATACAATGTGTAAATAAAAACAAAAGGGGAGGTGATTTGATTAATGAGACAGAGATAAATGAAACTAAATGGATCATTGAGCTAGCAGCATACAAAACCCAGGTTTAAATGGGGTTATACCTTTAAGACCTGCACTAAAGAAAAGGAGGATATGGTACTGAATGTTAACTGAAGAGCTATATGAAAACTGCAGTTTCATTTGAGTTTTGTATCTGAAGAAGGGTTTGGTCCCGAAACCGCTCATTCTTATGTTTTTAATTCTGTTTTAGATAAAAGTTTTGAAGCTGTTCAGCATGGTGGCTAGTACTTGCTTTTTTCTTCTTTCCTTTGGAATTTTTGTGAGCAAGCAGCCTTTGGTGGAGTATCTACAGTTCATTTTGGTAAAAGTCAAACTAATAGACATGCATACCAGGAAGTAAGGAACAAAACCAAAAAAAACAAATTAGAACAGACAAAAGGAACCACTATACAGGCATTCAAACCAAATACAGAAATAACCCACACAAATTCTTGGCTGCCATTAATAAAATCCTACAACCAGGAAAGACCAGTATTCCACCCCCAAACATTGACACAACTGCTAGTAATATTGCCACCCAGTTCAACAAACACTTCACCAAATCCATCCTTGCCCTCACCAGTAATAGTTCTGTCACTTCATATCTAATCCTATCTTCTGTATCAACAGACCAAAACCTCTTCTTACAATCTGTCCCAACTAGCACAATATATAAATACCTAAATAGGCTTAAACCCAAAACCTTGGCCGGTGACAAATTACCTGCAGAATATGTAAAGATCGCAGACAAAGCCATCTCTTACCCAGTCTCCATGCACATTAACTGTTCCTTCTTTGTGAAAAATTTTGCATATAATACCACTCCACAAAGGAGGTAACTCTGTGGAACTATTTAATTACTGTCCAATTGCCATTCTATCCCCATATCTAAAATCCTCGAAAAATGTATACATTCCCAAATAATGCAGCATCTCCTCATTAATAAACTGCTGACCAATACCCAGCATGGATTCCGTCCCAGTCACATTAATACCACAGTCCTTATTAGCTTTACCAACACAGTAAACCAACATCAAAACAATGGTAACCCAGTACCCACTGCATTCCTAGATCTCTCCAAGGCCTTTGATACTGTCTCCCATTCCCAACTCCTTTCTGCTCTCTCCATTCTTAATCTCAGCCAATACACACTAGAGTGGTTTCAAGACTATCTAACCAACTGCCATCAAGCAGCAAAAAAGCAAAACAACTCATCTCCCCTCTTAGCTGTCACCCTAGGTGTCCCCCAAGGATATTTCATGGATCTCTTCTTTTCAACATATTCACCAATCAACTCCACAAAGCTACCCAGCACACCACTCTAGTCCAGTACACCGAAGACTCTACTCTAATTTGCTCCGCCCCATCACTCCCTCAACTCTAGGAATTGACACAAGAGTCCTTTACCACTGTTGAAACCTGGTTAGCCAACTCTCAACTAATACTTAACCCTAATAAAACATAGCTAATGATATTCTATCCCACTTGAACCTTAGACCCCACACCAGCATTCACAATATTCTCAGCCAGTAACACCCCTATCACATCTGTCCAAAACACCAAACTTCTAGGACTTCATAGAGCACTGCATGAATTTGATATGCACATTGCACAGACAATAAAGAAAGTCCATGAAAAACTCAGAACCCTATATAGATGAAAAATGTACCTCTCCAATGACAGTAAATTCACCATTGCAAGAACTCACCCACTAGCCACACTTCACTATGCCTTCACCATACTCTTCAACCTAAACAAAGCAGACTTTAACAAACTAAACACCTGCTACAATAAAACAGCTAGGTTTGGTACTGACTCACACTTTAGGGCACATCGCTGCATAGCAATCAAGTAACTATCCCATCAAGAATTACCCAACCTGCTGACATATAACCAGCTTGCAATAGCCCACCAAAGTTTATATTATCCCAATCGTGTTCCTGCTCTTCAAGGTCTACTTAATATCTATTCTAACAAACGCCTATTAAGATCTACCAATAAAGCACTGGCTGACATAAGCAAAAGCAACAATAGCTCTGGGGACTCCTTGTTTTCCATTTCTGTTGGAAAAGCATGGAATACCATCCCCGTAGATATTAGGACCACTAAAAACAAAAATAATTTCAAAAAACTCCTCTGGTCCCATTTACATAGTTCTTGGTTATGTAATTGTTCTGACCCTGGGTAGCTTAATTTAATTAGATCATATCATACCTTAACCTTCTATGAAAGCTTGCAACATCTTTCTATACTCTCAATCAATATACGTTTACTGTACTAGCCACTGATGAATGTAACCAAATGACTGAACAAAATGTCCTTTCAACTGTACTGTTTACTGTAACACACTGTGCTCCTTGCAGTATATTTACTCTTTGCTCCTTTCTTGGCATTGAAGCTGCACTTTATTAACTTTTGACTCCGTGTTGTACTTTATTAACATTTGTATTGGATTTACTGTATTTGCTGTACTAATCTTTGTGGAGATTTTCTCCCTGGTCCTCCGCTGAAAATAGGGCCCATGCCCAGTCAGACTTTCCCAGTAAACAAATGTAAAATAAATAAATAAATAAATGTATGTAACCACTAGGAGTTTTCTTTTTTGTCAGTAAAACAGGAATAAGCACAATATATTGGCTATACCATAGTACATTAAATAGAGAAAATATTTTCATAAAAGTACAACAGATAAAAACATCTGATCCTATTTTGTGCATATGAATGCTTCCATGCTTCTGGAATTTCAACGTTCATACATTAAAAAAAGATAATGCGACAATATACTCTTGAAATTTCATTGGATTAAACAGTAGAAAGACCTTTATAGGACAGTCTTATTAAAACATGGGTATGTCAAAGCACTTGATAAATCTGTTTTTTTTTTGTTCCAAAGAAAAGTTCATCAGCAAACATAAAGACATTTTACATAATAACTGCATTGACTTGAATTTAGCAGGCTCAAGTATTATTGTACATCTGAACTTGTATACACAATGAAATCAGACAATAGGTTCATAGCTTCATAGGTGTTTACTAGGCTAATGACCACAAGGATCTTTTTAAACATAACCATGCATCCCAAATCTCTGACAAGTTCTGATACCCTTGATAAGTGTAAGCATAGGCCTGGAAGATGAACCATTTACAGGTTACATGTGTCCATTAGAGACATGGGTACCAAACAGGAATGAATTTTCAGTTTCCCATCCAATTGTCCAAGTTGCACTAGAATTGGGTTAGGGAGGAGCTCTGCTTCACATGGATGGGGAGCCTGTTCCATAGCCTGGGCTGTCTTTGCGATAAATACCTTTCTCTCCAGCAGGTTCTATTTATATCACAGGCAAGGTTTAAGTCTTTAGAATGGATAATTCTGGTGCTGTTTGTTTTGTGGATATGCAGGAGGTCCATCAGAGTGGGGTTTGACAAGGTCCTGTATGCCAGGCATAGATCTCTTTTCTCAAAAGCTGTAGGAGAGATAATACAGGGATAGGGCATTGAGGTGGTCTAAACAGGACATATTACTTATGTCCTGTATTCTTTTACTGTGGAACCTCTGTGGACATTCCAATTGCTGAATATGCCTGGTTAGGTAAATACCAAAGAGGGCACTGCACTCAATGATAAGTCTGATGAATTCTGAATATAGTGGAACAATGAATTCCTTGAACTTAGATGCCATACCTTTGTATTTATAAGTTGCAAAACATAGAATGATTTCCTCTCCACTGTAGACATGAGATTATCAAAGGCTAGATTACTATCTGTGTGTGTCCCTAAGTCCCTGACTACTGGGTCAACTCTAAAGGGTGTGTTGTCAATATGATAGTTACTATGGATGGATGACATCCCAAAGGATACTGTTATGCATTTCTTGCCATTTAGCTTTAGTCCATGCTTTGACGCCAGTTGTTTGCTTCTGTCAGCTCCACCTGGAGAAAATTTGTCAGTGTGAGATTCAATGACAGCTCCTAATTTGCAATCATCTGCAAATTTAGTCAGCCAGAGACCACTGACATTGGCCTTGACTTCTGAGAAGCAATGCCAAAAAGGATTGGTCCAAGGATTGATCCTTGAGGACCTCCACTTGTTACTGGCCTCTTTGTAGAGGTGGACTCCCCAGTTCTAACTTCCTAGGTCCTAGGTCCTGTCTGTGAGTCAGTTGGCTATCCACCTGGTGAAATACAGGCTTGTACTTAACTTCTTGAGTTTGTCAAGAATGCCTGAGTAGGGTATTTTGTCAAATGCCAGGCTAGGTCAGGGTAGGCAGTGTGAAAGATTTTGCCATCATCCATTGCTTTGGTGACCTTCTCAAAGAAGTCCACCAGGTTAAGTAGGCATGATCTGCCCTTGATGAAACTAAACTGGGTTGGGTCCAGTGTCTGGAGGTTTATTATATCTTTTTTGATCATCTCCATGATAATTCTTTTCATGGCTTTAAATATAAGACTAGTGAGATTTAGGGGTCTGTAGTTGCCAGGGTCTGTACATGGCCCGCCTTTGTGCAGAAGGATGACTGTTGCCTTTCTCCAGTCATGAGACATGAAGCCTATTTGGAGGCTATAGTTAAATTATAATTCCTGAGGCCCTGATATGTCATGTTAATGTTATTTAGAAGGCATCCTGGGATATTGTCGGGGCCCATTGATGCAGTGATCTTGGTCTTAGACAGAGCATTAAGGACCTGTTCCCTAGTGATAGTAGGGGGAGTTCTATTTGATGATATTTCCTGTGGGAAGGTTAATAGGGAGAGAGGGGTAAAGCTGGTGCTGAATTTATCAGCCAGAAGGTTTGATATGTCTTCTGGCTCAATACAGGTGGCTCCATTACAATGAGCTCTGCATGCAATTGTGTATTACTTTGTGCTTGTCCTTAACCTGGGAGGCCAAGCTTACCTCAAATTATTTGGCTTTGGTAGACTTTATTTATCCTCTGATTTGTTTGTTTAGTTTGATGAGAGTGCTTTTATCCTACTGAATGCTGCACCTCCTATTTTTTGCCAGTTTTCTTCCTCCTGTTATACAGCCTATTGATTTTGTAATTCAACCAGGGTGGCTTGTTTTTGAGTTAGTTCTGTACTTCTTCCTGCCTCTATGCTGCTATCAACATGTGTATACAGAGTTTCTGTGAACAGTTCTGCACAGGTAGAAGTGTTCTCAGTGTTTATGGGGGCTTGAAATGTTGCCTGTTTCTCACTTAATAGCAGAAAGTTAGCCTTAGAATAGTTCCTGAATATTCCAGGTTTAGCTGGGGGTTCAGGTTTTATTTTTACTTCAAAGGATGCCATTGTGTGGTCTGACCTTATCTAGGAAGTCATTACAGTAGGGGGTGTGTAGCAGTCTCCCATATTAGTGAGGACCAGATCCAGTATGGTTGCAGCCCTGGTTGGTGTACTGACTATCTGGTCCAGGGAGTTTGTATGTATAAAATCCAGGAATCTCTGTGCATGCACGCTTGGTGTTGTATAGGACTCCCAGTTAATAGTGTAGTGATTAAAGTCACCCATGAATATGGTATTGGCTTGGATGGTTAGTGTTTCTAATAAGTTTACAAACATGGTATGGGTTTCCTGGGTCATAGGCAGGGACCTATAGCTTGCAAGGAAGTGGTATTGGATTTTACCAATGGTGATTTGAACATAGAGCAGCTCAACTGTATTGTCCTGTTTGACCAGCCTTGAAGTATATTTATTTTTTATGTAAATAGACACATCCACCTTTAGTCCCTGCCTGTGAAGTAGCTGGCCTAAATGTGTGGAAGGCATTATAACCTTGCACTGTTTGTGTGCTCTGTGCGGCTTTAAACCATGTCTTGGTGACTGCACAGATGCCAGCATTCTCTAGGGTAAAGAGAGCTTCTAGGTTGTGGAGTTTTTTTGTTTGGACTCCTAATATTGAGCAGTAATACCTTTAGATTTTCTTAGTTTTGATTTGCTATGTCAAGAAGTGCTTTTAGTCTGGCATTGCCTAAAAAAGGCACTATGGGGGTAGACAATGTTTTAGTTAATATTCGAAAGCCTAGAGGGGAGAAGTGCAGGCCATCCCTGGCAAAGCAGCATGGTCTGTTGACCATCTCCTTTCATGCTGACAAATACTGCACCCCCTTACAATGACACCAGAAACTAAGCCAATTATTAAAGTCAATCATCTTTTGTTCGTATTGTGGCATCATCCATGAATAAGGTAAAATGCTGCTCAATGCTAGGCTCATACCAGCCTGAGACACATATTCCAAGAGCTCCATGATGTCTCTCTTCATATAGTCTAGGGAAGTATGTCTCAGGTCATTTACTCCTACATGGACTATGACTCAGTCATATTGGTAATTGTCGTCCAGTGACCTGAATGCATGTGTAATGTGGCCTGATCCTAGGCCCTAAAAAGCAACCAACTGTAGCTTTCTCCTTATTCAGCCTGGTAAGAGGCATCAGTGTGTCTCATGATGGCATCTCTGATGACTAGAATGTTGGATTGGGTGGTGGCTTGCCTTATGGGCTTAGAGGTAGAGGCTCCATGAGATGTAGCTATATGTGTTGATGTCGGTGTTGTTTTAAAAGAGTGCATTTGGGGTTGCTGAGGGTATTTGTTATGTGTACTTCATCTAGGAGGTCTTTGTGATTTAGGGAGGTTACATGTAAGTGCCTCAGCATATGTGGGTCAATATGTCTGCTTTAAATTGTGCATGATGGGTGCACCATGTGTACTACTGACAACCTTACTGACATTAGGAGTACTTTTATGTGAGAGCTTTGCCTCCAGTGACATTGTGCAAATACATCTCTAACATACCATATCAGTTTGTTTGAGAATTAACTGCTTGTCAGTAAACATGAGGCAATTTCTACATTGCATCAGGATGTCCTTATCCACCAGGCCACTAACGGAGACAGTAGGAAAGTTCATATCCATGGCAACAGACCCTTTTTTATTGGTTAGACAGTTGGAGTGAGAATATCAATCACTGTCAGGAGTATCCGGTTTGCAACTATGTGGACAGTGCTTGTCACTGCAAACTAGTTGTCCTGTTTGCAACTAGGTATTGGAGAAATTTAAATTTGATTTTACAGGAAAAATGTCACTCAAGGTGTCTGAGTCTGTACAGAGCACTCCCAAACACTTGCGGGGAAACTAATACATAGACCCTGAAAATTTAAAGATGAAGTATTTAGGCAGATATTCTGATGTTATTAACAAATCAAGCACTACTTACTGAAAATAAAGAATTAGCTTGTCAAGAATAATGAAAACAGGGGAGTTACATGACTGGCTACTGCCTGGCTACTACTACTAATGCTGGTCTCACCACAGCTTCACTCTGTTGGGATACAATGCTCCTTTGCTTATCCTCTCACCAGAAGCAAAATGTTAGCATTGATCCCAAGAAGAGAAGCAGGCCACAGCCTTTATTATGTTTCAATGCTTCTTCTGTTTAAGGCTTCCCAAATACTATTTGCTTTGTTTTTGACACTTAGGTTGAATCCTATTAGTATTTTTATTGGTATTATTACTGTTACCATCAGCATCATTGTAACTTTTGTTAGCAGTGCTACTAGTAATACTAGTACTAGTAGTGGTGTAATGACCCAGTAATTGACAGTACTACTAGTTATACTAGTACAAGTACTAGTACTAGGAATGGTTTAATGACCCAGTGATTGGCAGTACTACAAGTAATACAAGTACTAGTACTATTAATAGTACTAGTACTAGTAGTGGTGTAATGAACCAGTGATTGGAAGTAGGCAATCTTAAGTCAAGCTCTTAGTAGCTATTCAGATCAGTTATATATATTATGTAATGCAGTGTTTTATTGTAAAACAAAATAGCCATGCCAGAACAGTATGAGTATATGTGTGTGTGTGTGTGTGTGTGTGTGTGTGTGTGTGTGTGTGTGTGTGTGTGTGTGTGTGTGTGTGGGGGGGGGGGGTTATTCAGGCAAACTCTCCCTATTCTGTACTAAGCCAAAAATTAGGCAGGGGGATGTGCAAAATCAGGGACAAATTATAAACACTCTTCTAGACTTTGGAAATAGAATAACAGGTTTTATATCACCATGCATTTTCTGAAGGATATGAAGTCTGAAACCCAAATGTCTTTCATTATTAAGTTGCTAACTCCCTCAGCAATTTACCAATGAGGCAGATAAATACATGAGTTACACAAAGCAACTGCTCATTAGTGTCTTATTTGCATGTCTCTGAGTTGAACATTAATGTAGTTGGAACAACACCTTTAAAGTGTTTATCGATCAACCCACACAATACAGTAGACACACACACACACACACACACACACACACACATGCACCTCTCTACTCTCCAGATTTTTGCCTCATATTTTTGGTCTTGTCCTCATAAAACTTGTGGGAATTTTTGGAAAATATCTGAGGATAGAAGTCATTAAATAATGACATACATTTCAGTTCCAGATTTCATATCATTTAGAAAATGCAACCTAACACAAATGCTATTATATTGTAGCAACTTTTTTAAGTTTACAAGAACAATATTTAAAATTAATTCCTATTTTTTAGCCTTTGACCCCCCCCCTTACTATTTAAGGGTTTGTCAAGATTTCTTGAGCTAAGTGGTTGTGGGGTCTGACATTCACACACACACACACACACACACACACACACACACACACACACACACACACACAAGTATGGCACAATGCTTCACAGTACATATCTGCTGTAAAGGTAACAGACCCATTGCTGCCACAGACAGTGGTGGGCATACAACAAAACTACAATATATAAGCCCTCACAACCCTTTTCTGAAATAGAGTTTTAGTGCTCATCTTTGAATCACTCCACTGTGTTGATCCTTTTTTCAAAATTAAATTTTTTTATTTCAGTTTCAGTTCATAGGCAGGTGAAGTAAAATACAAAATACATTACTTATTGTGGACTACTAGTACAAGTAGAAAGAATTTGGTAACAGAGTAACAAAAAGACAAAAAGAAAGTATAATATGAAGTAGAGTACAGATTAACAAACCTTGTTTCACATTGAGCTGCTATGATATAATTTTGATATTGCTCAAATATACTAACTGCCTAACTAATGATGAGAAGCTACTGAAACATAAGTCAATACTATCTATTAAAGAACTATTTACAATATTTACATATATTTACATTGGGTTGTCACTCATTAAGGTATAGAAAGATGTGAGTTTGAGTTAAAATGTCCATGAGTTAGCGAACATCCATATGTCTGGCACTCAGCTCATATCTACTGCTTGTGTATGTTTTATTCCATCTCCGCTTGGTTTGATGAGGGACTAGAATTCAGATTGGTTTGAATGTAACAAGGAGTTAAGGATTATAACTTGGCTTAACTTAATCTATGATATAATTTCTATAAGCTTTTCCCAGTAACTCCTGAAATAAGACAGTTTCTTATTGCTCACAGTTTTTAACTTATTGGCCAGAACATATTTGCTAGCTACATTTCTGAATTCTGACCAGGAAATTTTAGCTCTATCAATCCAATTTAGGGCAATGTAAGATTTAAGTAGTGCACTAAGTGTTACTATAATATGTTTGGCTTCTAATGTGTAGATATTGAGGAAAATATTTAAAATGGACATTTCCCATGATAGGGTGGATTTCATATAGCCCAATTTCTCCAATTTCACTCTCAGAGAGCACCATAGTTTATAGACAGTTTTACAGGACCAGAAAATGTGGAGTGTATCAGTGATTTCACTGGGACAAATGGAGCAAAATGGTGAGGAATTGGGGTTTATTTTATTTAGAAAAGATGGTGTATGTTAAGCGTTGTTATTAATCATGATTTGAGTATATATGAGATTTTTAAAGGGTGTGAGTTTTGTGGTTATGTGTACCGCAGCTAATTTTTGATCCATAGACAAATTCACATTTTTGGTCCCCCAGTATTTTGAAAATAATAATTCATTGTGGTTTTCAGCTCGTGTGATTAGTTTGTAAGTGTTTGATAGCATTTTAGATTTTTGTAGTAGACAGGAAATAAGTTGTTGGTAAAGCTGAGTTTCTTGTATGGTTACCATTATTCCAGATGTTTTTAGATTGACTAAATATAATATTTGTTTAATGATCAGGCGGTATTTATTGCTTGCGGTTAATTGCTCAACAATGTGATCAATAGGTTGTTTTTTTATTTGGTAGAAATCCCATACTGTGCAGTTTTTAATACATGGAAATTTTTCTAGATTTAACATATTATTATTTAATTTAAATTCAGGGTTCATGTGTATCGGTTGTGCCATAATTAGAGAGTTCCTTATATTTAAGGAGGAGATAAGGAATTGAAAACTTGTTACTTTGTTGATTATTATCAGATGTATGTTTAGATTTCTCAGAATTTTACTGCTAAGGAAAGGAATAGCTTTGGGATTAACAGTAAAGGTGTTAAAATGTTGGTAATATATTTTTATCCATAGAGGGTACCAGGAATTATCAGATGGGTCGAATTGTGTCAGACGCACAATGTAATTGGCACTGATAATGTGATAGTATATCTGAAAATCAGGTAGGGTCAGTCCTCCTTTTTCTTTGGGTAATGTTAGTTTTTTATAGCTAATTCTGACATTTTTCGGGTGCCATAGAAATTTACTCAGTGCAGTTTCCATTTTATAGAAGAAATTGTTTGTCACATGTTGACTAATGGCCTGACATTGGAACAAGATTTTGGAAAGTATGTTCATTTTTATGATTGATGCTTTGGAGAGTAGAGAGAGGTTAAGTTTTTCCCATCTAGCCAGGTCCTTTGTTATTTTAACCCAAACTTTATACAAATTTTCTTTTATCATTTCCTTGTGTGGGTGGGAAAAGGTAACACCTAAATATTTCAGTGAGTATTCTATTTTGATTTTTGAGTCTGGAAAAAATATCTCCTTGTGATTGAGGGGATTTAGTGTGAAAATTTTAGATTTATTTATGTTCATAGCATAGTTTGAGACTGCAGAGAACTCATCGATGGATTTTAGAATTTTTACCAAATCAGTAGAGGGATGTTGAAAGTAAATGTTGAGGTTGTCCGTGTATGCTGTGTATTTAATTGGTATTTTTGATATATATATATATATATATATATATATATATATATATATATATATATATATAGAGTGGTTGAATGTTTTTTTACTCAATTTTAACAGCAGAGCTTCTAAGTAGATGTTGAAAAGATATGGGGAGAGCAGGAAACCTTGTCTAGTTCCATTTATTATATGTATAGTATGTGAGGTCATTTTGTTTATATATAGTGTAGTGGTGGCCCTATTATATAAGACTTTGATCATGTTTATATATTCCTCGGGTAAAGTGAACCGTTTTAATATATATTGAACATGAAGTTTAAATTAACTCTATCCAAAGCTTTTTGTGTGTCCACAGAGAGAGCGAACTTCGGGGAGGTGTCTTTGAGTGTCATATTTATTATTGCTTCTATTGTTAATGTATTGTCCTAGACTTGTCTATTGTTCATAAAGCCTAATTGTTCAGTGGATGTGATATAAGAAATTACTTTATTCATTCTGTTGGCCAATATTAATGCTAGTATTTTTATTTCCACATTGATTAGTGTGATTGGGCGATAATCGCTGGTATCATTACCAGGTGTATTTGGTTTTGGGATAAAGATCATTTTGGAATTTTTAATGTATAGATCAGTGATTCCAAATTTTATTATGTGATTGTATACTTTGAATAAGATTGGGGTTAAATGTTTCATGAATGTTTTGTAAAATTCTGGCGTGTAGCCATCAGGGCCTGGTGACTTGCCTGTTTTCAGTTTGCTGATAGCTAGAGATATTTCTTCTTCAGTTATTGATGTTTTTAGAGTATTTATCTGTATGTCTGTTATCTTTGGGAATTCCAGGTCATCTAAGAAATTATTAATTTCTGTCTCATTTTCTGTGGGGTGTGGGCCATATATCTCTTGATAAACTTTTTCAAATATTTTTATAATTTCCTTCAGAATTGAATGGCTTACTTTTGTGTATAATTTGTTTTATTGTGGAAGAGGGGTGTTTTATGTTTATTATTCTGGCAAGGATTTTTGAGGGGGTTTGGGCCCATTCGGCATATTTATGTAGGAGTCTAATATCAGTAAGAGAGGGGTGATTCATTTGGATTTCTTGTATTTGTTTTTGTACCGAGAAGATTTGTTTCTCTAGATCCGGGTCATGTTTGATTTGCATTTGTAACTCCAGCTTTTTTAGTTTAGATTCTAGATTTTCCATATGAGATTCAGCTTATCTTTTAATGATTGATGCTTTTTGTTTTAGTATACCTCTAATTGTTGCTTTGTTTGCTGCCCACTGCACGTCTAAGGGGATATTTGTTGCTTCTAAGTTGTTAGTTTGTGTAAGGATTTCTTTTATTTCCTGATATAAAGCCTTGTTTTTTAAAAGGTTTTGATTCAGGGACCAATTTATTCTATACTGTTTGTCCATGCTTGGTTTGTTTATATTTATTGCTAGTCTGATTTTTGAGTGGTCAGATATGGTTCTTGGATCTGTTTTAAACTTGATATCAAATTTTTTGAAGTACGTTGAGATTAGGAAGAAATCAATTCTGGACCAGGTTTTATGAGGGGTTGAGAAGAATGTAAATTTACTGGTTGCGTATTCATGTCTGAAGATTTCAAAGGGATCAAATAGGTTGAAATCTTCTATTAGATCTTTAATGAGATTTGTTAGGTCGGAGGATTGTTTATTTTGTTTACTTGTTCTATCAAATTCAGGTCTAATAGTCATATTCCAATCTCCCCCTATTAGGTATATATGTTTTGGATATTTATCCAGGATTGAGTATATGTCATAAATGAACTCATTCTGGTACATACATGGACCGTATACATTCAGTATTAATATGTTTCTATTGAAAGGAGGGAAGGAGCACTCTAGATAATACCACCTGCCATTATAGTCGTGATCGCTTGCTTTTATAATAAGAATCTTAACTATTATTGCTACCCCTTTAGATGCGGTTTTGCTTCCAGTGGCTATGATTGAATTTATCCATTTCTTTTTTGCTTCTTTTTCCCATTGAGCTATATTCATATATGTTTCCTGAATAAGCATTACGTCTGCTTCTGACTTGTACGTTAAATGTAAGACTAACTTTCTTTTCTTAATGTTCTGGAGATTAACATTCCATGATTCCAGGATTATCATTTTGTCGTTATTGCCATTTTATTACCTTTTTAATTTGAGTCTTCTTACGGTATACAAAATGTATATTAGTGTTGCTGTGCGAGTTATATGTCTGTTTTTATATATATAATGTAGAGTATTGTGAGAGACTATTGAGGTTATATGAGTTAATGAGTGACCCTCTGCAGACCCCCCCCCCCTGTGCCTATCCATGAAATGACTTTCGCCTGTAAGAGGTACTAGGAAAAAATATATCATCCTAACTATTTTACAAATGTTAATTGATTTTCTAAGATCCATCAGACACTAGCACAAAACTATCTTCCCTGCCTGCTTTAATTATTGCATATTATTTTATTTTATGCTAGAGCTACAGGTTCGGTAAGAGAGAAGAAAAGAAAAAAGTTTGTACAGCTCGAAGGGTGGTGCCTAGACCACTTGATCAGTAAGGCATTGTATGAGAGATTTATGTTTAAATATTCCATCCTATCTTGTTCAGTCTATTATAAATTAGCAGTTTTTAGGTGATTTGGAGTGTCAACTCTTATATCTTAAATACTACTTTTCCCGACTTTTTCACTGCTTTGTGTCTTCGTTGTTTTTATCCTTGAGCCCAAGTATACCAAGTCGTAATGCCCTAAAACTTCTTAAGATACACTGTATCAGCAAGTGTCCTTTCAGAGCATCATGTGCTGTCAGATAAACTATTTACAGCTGTTGTTTTAATATGGCTCAGAGTTTGGTTTGCCACCTGCAATTATATTTTCGGGGGCTTAGTCTCATCAAGCTATAAGGATGCTTTTGCCTTCACATTGTATTATGAGCGGAATGAGGTCTTATTCTAAGTGCCAGAGTCAATTTTTATTCCTGTGTCTTAGATGATGTGAGGTTGTATATTCTTCTCATCTAACAGACTATGGATTACCGAAGTATTATGAACTTGTAGATGGGTGTGAGGTTGCCTTAGTGAGGCTAATTGATGGGTCTTTAAGTTCAAGAGGAATCTATTGAAGTTCGTTACAAATTGTATATAAATATGCTGTTGCTCACTTTTGATTAAAATTTTTGGCAGTTTCCTGCTTTATTGATGTCACGGTGTAAGGGAGTAAGGTAAAGTGCAGTAGCCAATTCTTCAGTAATATTTTTGCTGTGCTGTTGCAGTTGTGGTCTTTTAATCTTAGATCCCATGGGAATAGGCTGCTTTTATTTATCGGAGTGACTACATTTATGCTAAAACCATATCCCATGAATAAAGGGTAGTTTCAATGATCAGGGAAAAAGTGAGGACTGTTTGCCAAGATCACTTTCAGCTAACCAAGTTAACAATCTTGTTTTTGCTAGGAGGGGGGAAGCTACCTGCATCTCTCTCATTTGGGGAGATAAGCCCCCACATTTAAATATATCATAACCAAGGTTTCATAACAGTGGGAAAAGAACAGACTCCACTGTTGGCTAATGTAATGTATTTTCGGTTATTTTATTAGTTTACATATGCTGCTCAGTGAGAAAGACCCATGAGATTAATCTGCGAAAATAACATGTTGGTGTACCCTGGGAAATCCAAATGGAATCAGCAGAAAATGTAAGCTTTGATCCACATAGCACCCATAACAAATTCTGTGCTATTAACTATTAAAATTCTAAGCAACAAAGACATATTTGCAAAAACTCAAGAAGAGATTTTTAAGGGGCCCAATGACTTTTAACAGAGGATGTGAAAAAATATATTTTGCTTTTTGCTAGACTTATAAAAACTGTTCCGCACAAAGGTGCAAACTAATGTCGATGTTAGTAAACCCAAAAGTTAAAATTAGAACCCAGACCAGCTAATTATAGTAAAAATGCTTTCCAGTTCATGAGCTGCTGAACAAAATGTGCCAGACCATTACTTCAAAATATACTGGGAAATTCTGCATGCTTTCACTAAATTAAAAGTTGTAATGCAACTATCATTTGTCTCCACCTGTCACAAAAAAAAAAAAAAAAACTCGTACAAAAACCTTCATCAAGTTCTGTTTCAATAATGTGCACAGTACCTCGTTGTATTCTCAGTTATGTCAAGACTTGACACAACTGAGACACAGTAATCTGAGAAGTTATGTTGAGACTTAAACACTCGGCTAGCATTTAACTATAGCTGTGCAGTGAGAAAATTCAAGTTTCTTCATCTAACTAAATAGCATGCATTTTTTAGACTGTCACACCAAATAATGTTGATCTCTATTGTATGTGCGAGTTGACAGGTTTCTCAAATTCTGAAATAAGCTAGTTGCTAACAGTATATAAAGAGGAATGGCCAATCAATCAGTTGATACTTACATAAACATTGCATTTAGATGTTTCAAGATGTCTTATCACCATGAGATTGCTACATAAACATCTCAGTTAAGAAATATTACTGACCAAAACACACAGAGTTAAGCAGTCGGTACTTTTTAAAACCAAATTAAATTGATTCTGCAGTGTAAGTAAGCAACTGTGCAGCCGCCCCAGGCACCATTCTCTTGTTACAGTTGACTCAGCCTGCTGCACACAATCCTAGAGATTCTCAAAAGGCTATCACTTATTAACTCAGTAATTTCTAAAAGAGAAAAAAAAAAAAAGAAACGTCACTCGCTTGAAGAGAAGTCCAGCCAGTGAAGTTCTTATTTCTCTCGATGATTTGTGTATTATTTTTCCTTTGTGTGGCGTATTATTTCAGTTTGCTTTCAGCCAAGCCACGTCTCTCTGGTAACAGGGTTGTATTGTTTAATCATCAGGCTTGGCTTTGGAGCGGCGCTGTTTTTTGAAAGCATCGTGTTTCATGAAAGAAGAGAGGGCTACAATGACCAGGCAGGACTATCTGCATGTTGTCCGACCATGAGTTTAGTGAAAATGTGCGCAATCAGGGTTAGAGGACAGCATCATTTCGATCCAGTAACGTAAGAGTCGTTTTAGCTGGTTTACTGATGGGTTGTTAGAATGAATTCAGTATTGCGTTTATTTTCTTGCTCTCCTCATTATTGTAAGGTTTGTTTGTTTGGTGCTGCAATTATATTTGAAGAGTGTATGCATAGTCTGGGACTGCAGTCCATGGCGTTAGGTTTTATGTTAGCATTGCCATGTTTGTCTGTTTAACATATGAAGCCATTAGGTTGTATTATCCTCTTGTTTTTCAAGTTTTAAAAATGTTTAACTGGAGAGAATAGCTTATTAGGGAGTCTGATCGCTTCGTGTTTACTTATGGCTATACCTGTGAATGTTGACAGAGTCATTTTATTTTCTTTGGTTAGGAGAGCTAGCTTCTGCAGTCGCCTGTTTAAATGGAAAGAAAAGTCAGTGTGGACAGTGTCATTTACAAGCGTCCCCTCTGGGGTGTTTGGAGTATGCTGCAATCATCTCTTTCCGTTTTTTACTGTCAACTCTTCTTTTTTTTTTTCCGCATTGTTTTTGCTGTGATGGTGTATTTCCGGATCTGTTGTTGTTAGACTGAGGAACCAATATCCTGGAAGTGATTATGCGAGGTCAGAGGGTAGCTTTTGAGTTTTTGCATTTGAGACTAGGCCCAAGAATGGAATTTCAAAACGCAAATTGAGGTTACGCATTGGTCTGAGTTCTAGTATTATTTATTACCTTAAGACATCAGCAGTGTGTTTCAGGAGTCCATCGTTGATCAAGGTACAACTAGTATGTATGATTCAGGCTGAAATTGAAGGTATTTCCTTAAAAATGCTTGTGAACGTTGATTTGGCTTTTTGTACAGTTTTTATTGAATAATTGACACTGTTTTGTTGGAAGCAGAGGGTGGCCGGGTATTTCATTTGAAATTTAATGTTCTTATTTATCAAGTAGTTGCAAAAGGGAGATAATGCTTGCCTGGATTGTTTGACTGGAAGTGGTAAGTCTTGTGCTATGGTTATTTTGTATCCATTCCATGTGATGTTCTTCTTTTTTTTGGCACTTACAATTATAGACTGTGCATGATCAGCATTTAGGATTCTGGCATAGACTTGTCTCGGCATATCAGATATTTGGGCTTTCCTGAGTGCTCTATGTATTCTTTCTATTTCAATCTTTTTAGAAAAGTCTGTTTTCCAGTACAATGGCAATGATTTTTTTTGCAATTCCAGGTAGTTGTATTTGGTCATATTTATCTTGTATTCCTCTGATTAATATGTTGTTTCGTCTAGCTCTTGCTTCCAGGTCAATTATTTTCTGTTTCATTTCTATGATGGTGGTGTCTCTATCTAAGGCCTCTTTTTGTAATTCTTGTATTTTCAACTCATTATCCAATATTTTGGCTTCATTTTGCTCTATTCTTGTGGTCATATGTTCCAGGTTGTTTCCAAATGCTGTTAACTTTGCAGAAAATGATTGTATTTCTGATTTAAGGGGGAGTAGAGCATCTTTGAGTTCTTCTAGTGTGAGAGGTTGTTCGTTTTTAGCTCTTTGAGACGGTTTAGCTGTATCAGCTTGCAGTTTATTTGTCTTCTGTCTTTTTGAAGAGGCCTCTTTTTCTGGCGAGTTAACTAGAGAGAATCTAGTCTTAGTAGTTTGTTGCTCCATATGTTCCATTTTGTTAGATTGAATATTTCTTTGTTTGTTTGTTTAGGCAGAACTTGAAGAATAGTAGGCCCAAGCACATGTAACCAGGATCACCACTGTGCTACTTTATTTTGAATTGTTAATCCTGATGATTTTTTAGAACTGGTAAGTAACTTTATGAATCCCCTTGTGTTCCTTGAAGGTTTTTAGCACAGAACGGAGTAGTAGCTACAAGTGATTTGATTGGATTAACTTGTATTATTGAGAGTAGGCAGAGGTGTGTGCTTCCTATCTGGCGGCCATCTTAGAACCTCCTCCACTGTGTTGATCCTGATATCAGGGCAAAGCTGACATCTGATTTACATTAGCAGCACCCCCAGAATGCTATACTTGTGTGCATTGTTATCCATGATTGTTACCAGAGCACTACCTGTTATAGGCATTTTTACCACTGTAGTGTTAAAATGAAAATTGAATCATTCCCTTGTAATGCACTTAGTAATCCTTTAAAAAAAGGATTTTGCAGCATGTTATGTGTTTTCGAATACCTCCCAGTACATAGACAAGGTTGTTATAATAGTGGATAATAAAAGTGATCTCTGTTTAGTGTAAAATAAATATGTGAAGCACATTGTTTACTTCTTCTTGCTATTCATTTTTGTCTTGAAACTTTCAAGTCTTTTGCTGAGTTAAAGGTTCAATAATTCTTGTCCTGTTGAAAGAGAGTCTGAAAAATCTCTCCTTTTGAATGGAAGTGATTATGAAAAAGATTTGTCTTGTTGGCAAAATTTCAGCATCATCAGGTGCAGAGGCAAGTAAGTTAGTCAACTGAATTGATAAGTAAAGACACAAAGGAGGGATAAATAAGAGAGAACTACAGGAAGACGGAAAAGAGAAGACAGTGGCAACAATCTCTCCAGGCAAACATTGAAGTTTGCAGCAGAAATATCTAATTTCCAAATGAGTATACGAGGAAGAGTAATTTCAGGGATACGCACAAGGTGGAATGGTTCATAATCTCATAATGTGACATCCTACAGCATGTAAAAGAAGTTGCATTAGTTTTGAAAGTAGCTAATGAAAGTCCACTCACACTCTTCCAATATCAGGTAAGCAGGCTTTCAGTTTGTCAAGATCTGCTTGAAATGAGTACAGATTTTTTACTTTGTGGTTTGCTAACTACTGCTTTATCATTTTATGCTATAGCTTTTTCACTTACTATTAGCCAAAGAATAACTGTGGGTAATTCAACTGATTCTTGGTGAATAAGGCATGGAGTTAGTATATGTAAATAACTGGGAGTGCAGGCAAAGTTTCCATGTTCAGAAATGGAAGCCACCACATAAAAAATATGATACAAAGGGCAACTATTATGTTTGTATTGCTGCAGGACTTGTGTTGCTGTAATTGTACAAGAAAATAACTTAGATTTCTTTTGGGACCAGATCTCAATCTTTTGTTAGTTTTGCTATAATGTTAGTGTTTTTCTGTCACTTTTTCTGTTAAAACAAAAGAAAGCTATTAGGCTTCCTTTTGCAGCTGCATACTGTTCCTTTGCTAGTGTGTCTATAATGTTGGCTGTACTGAAAGTGTTACTTCATTGTGTGTTCACGAGAGATGACTATTAGGTTTCCTTTGTGCTTGGACGATTTTTGCTAACTTGTGTTTTTGGTGGTTCCTGTACTGAATGCATTTTTAGAATGCATTAAGCTATGATTAAGTGAGCTTTCAGTTTTATGGAATATAATCTCTCAGTTGAAGCAAGTAGCTAGTGAGGGGAAAGTCAAATGCTCAGGGCGAGGTAGGATGAAAGGACATGAGCTCTGTCACTAAGTGAACTGGCATGACAAGGCACCTAGTGGTAAGCAGATTTGATATGTGGCTAGCCTGCTAATAGTGGCCAATGTGGACTTTGGTGGGCAGACTAAGGCTAGATATGGGACTTGAGCAGTGATTAATGACTGATGAAAGCAAGACAAGACCTACCAGAAGATGTTTCAAATCATAAAAGTGGATTCCAGAGGAGGTTCTATATTTGGCAGGCTAAGGTCAAGAACAGGACTGGTCTGACTTGTTTATTTATTAATTTGTATGTTTACTTTTGTTTCTTTGTTTGTTTATATATCTTTTTTAACTTTATAGGTTGACTGGTTTGAGGACACTTCTCTGTCATAATCCAAACTAATAGGACAGGAAAAACTAACATTAAAAATTTATATAAATTAAACAAAAATGAAGATTGCAGTAATGCCAGTTGGAAATCATTATCATAAATATTTAATGGCCAAGATTAAAGACTGTATATGATTTTATGTGCACTCAAGTTAGTTTTGTGTAACATATTCCATATGGAGGGACGCACCACCACAAGTTCTCTTAATTTGCTAATCTCTCTAGACTTGCTCCAACGTTAACAAAGAGTAATCTCTTAAAAAAGAAAAAAAAAAGTCTTATTGTGTGAGATGCAATGATGTGAAGATCAATTAAAATGCATATAATTCCAATCTACACACATCGCTGCAATGTGTTGCAAGCATATGAGAACAGGGAGACAATGCAGAGAACATCCCAAACCTGAACAAATTAAAAATATTCATGCAGGTTTTGAGTACTCCAAGGGAACCCAGTGTCTTAGCATCTTAACTAGTCCTGCTCTTTTGAAATTTTGACCAACTTCCATTTTCCACACTTATTTCACTGATGCCATGAACATTTATTCATTTTCTGTAATCTTTGTCATATCAGACCATTCCAAACCTCTTCTGAGTGTTATCTACAGAACCAGTTCTTTTCCTTCCTATTGTTAGCAGTAACTGAAAAATAATGCCAAGACTTCTGTTAAATCCATCAGATGCTCATGCGATCATATGCATTACTTAGCTGTGGTACTGTTTGCCAGTCACATCTAATATTTTATATCCTCCTCTTCATCAACAATCAGAGATATTTGAACAATCCTACAACAACGTTCATCCATTACTAGCTGTAAATTTAATATGCAATGGACTGTGACCCTGCCAGTTGACATCTTTCCTTCAACATTAGTAATGCAACCTACTTATTTAAATAGGAGCTAAATTTAATGTCATCCATATAGAGAAAAGTTGGCTGTCACCATGGAAAGGGAGGAGTCTGCTGTATGTGAACAGATAGCTTTAAGATGAATGAACTTGCTAAAATTATTTGCACATCACATGGTACACATTTTAGTTAGAGTTTTCTGTTGCAATATATCCTTTGTGGTGGCCTGTATGTTATTTATTAAGCCTTCTATTATCAAAGTATTAATTAATTATGCTTTTAGTGACTATCAATGTACTTCTCACTTGCCTTCCACAGAGAGAGAGAGGGAGAGAGAGAGAGAGAGAGAGAGAGGCCATTGATGACTGAAATGGTACTGTTATCCAAGTTTCGTTATACCCACTACTTTAACAGCATTATCCTCTTAGCATGAAATGGAACAGGAAGTGCCTTACATTTTATGGGATAATGATCTAAAAGTTTAATGGAACACAGCATATCTCACTAAAAAGAAGTGGCCAACTTAATGGCAGTTTAAAAAGTACTGGTGACTGGACTGAAGTTCTCTGACTTCAGACACTCTGTTGTGGCTTAAGTCTGATATAAAAGGTTTCAGGTGCCTAGTCAGTGAAATATTTCCCTGTGGTACATTTGATTCAGAACACATGGTAGAAGTTACACTCAGCTGCAGAGAAATATTGCTGTTTTGAATTCTCTATGGGCAAAGAGAAGAATGTGTTGCCATGCTCACAACTTCAATAACCAAATGCACACGAGGAAAATAATCTCCATGGTCCCCAGGACAACAGGAGACAGCAGGCATCAGCAGCTGGTTGGCCAGGGGGCAAGTCAGTGACAATAAAATGCATTACAAACTGGTGTGTGCGGACTGCTACCCCCTTCACAGTGTCTGGGAAACATTACCTAAAATGCATACTGGAGTATAAATTTGACTACAGTAACATGCAGGATTTCCTCCATGCTGTAGCATACATCTACATGCTTTAATTACATAAGCATGTACTATACACTTAGCATTTATGCTATTTATTTTACAGTATATTATATTAGATTATAGTATTGTATATTAATACTGGACAATCCATGTAGAGCTCTTTATATACTTTGTTGCTGACTTTTCTTTCCACAGCCTTATCAGTTTATGTTAAGATTCCCTGAACAGATCTAGGTGAATATTTCTCAACATGGGAAGATTTGGGACTGAATCTGAGCTACGATTTAGTCAGAACAATCTCAGCCAAATATTTTCCCTTGTTGCAGGTAACCATGTCCATTTTGGTTCTTCTGCCATCAGGCTTATTCATAGATACCTACTAAAATGCAGGGAGCTGGTGTTACTGACCAGCTAAATTTCCACTTAGACGTGTTCATCTTGAAAGCTATCAGTCCAGTAAGGCCCAATCAGGCAGCATTACTGACAAGTTAATGTCATAACCAGTCTTATTCTCACAAAAGATGTAATGTTTTTTTTTAAAAAAGCATCTGGCTAAGTAGATTGACAGCTGCACAGAGAGGTAGCTAGACAGACAGACATGTATGGCTATTATATGGCTATCACTATAGATAAAGATATGTACATAAAGGTGAAATTATACAATAGGCAGATACAAGATAATGATGGATAAACTCTGATGGGGTGTATTGAGTATTCTTTTCTGATTTGTCTTTCACTTAGCTTTTGTTATATGTACACAGTCATGCATTTCCCCTAGCTTGTTTTATTAAGGCTCATTTTAATTTCTAATCCCTCTTTATATAAGCTAAAACATCACAATACATTTATAATGGAATTCATATATACTTTGAAAATGTGTTTCTGCTGCCCTTTTCTTTTAACGTTAATGTATGCCTTTAAATACCAGTAAATTCAGATAGCGAACACCACTTTAGTTGTATCCCAGACTATAAATTCTGGCTGAGATACTGCTAAATTGTATCTGGCACCTTATACTGTGTGCCATTGTCAGGAAGTAGGATTCTAGTTTGCCATTTGTATTGCTTTGAAATTCAGGCTGATGAGCTCACATGCTTAAACATATTTAAAATGGTTGATGAAAAACATGTTTTTCTCAGTTTGAAAAACTAAATAAAACAGGTCATATTTTTTTATTTTCTAGGTAGAAACATTTATTATATTTGTTTGCCTTTTTGATGATGAGAAAATAACATTAATAACTAGGATATCTTTTTCAGAAAAAAAAATTCAAAAGAACCCTTTTGCTGCTTGAAAAAAATATTCTGTTTTCCTTTGCAAAGGCATAGTAGCTATGCCTCTAGCCAAAGAACCCTTTCTGTTTACAGCAGTGAGACTGGAATTACACATAACAGGAAATCATGAAATCATCACATCTCTAGACAGAGTAGACCAAGTTTTCTCTGTAATGCAATAAGAAAAATCAAATGGTGCTGCATAAAGAAAGAAGCCACAATATTTATCAATGCATCAAGGTCAATAAAAGTGGTTTAGTCAGGGTCAAGATGTAACAAAAAGAACAAATGTGTGAGGATCTTAGGAATGTGGTGAAAGCAAATCAATATCCTAGGCACTACAAATAGACTCTTTCAAATACCAAGCAGTAAGGCAGCTGTTTCCAAGAACTATTTTATCAATAATGAAATCAAACTGCAATGCCAAACATCTCACAATGTGCAGCAGTTTTCACTTCCTGCAATCTTATGTGTGTATTTGTGTGTGTGTGTGTGTAAGCACAGACAGTGTGTTAGATATACAATCACAATATAAATATACTTGTGCATGCATGCATGGAGCTTACACATACATAGAGCATTTGACTACTTTATTAGCTGATGTTAGTAGTTCATTTTTAAAGATATGTACTACTAGTGGAAAATGGGAACACGAAATGTTGCCTTGTGCTACAGAGATCATTTTGTTATTTTGACATTGGGTTTAAGTGTACTCAGTACACAAGAAAAACATATGTAAAAAGTCACAGCTATGATCACAATTGTTTAGCTATCTCTGCCATTTTTCCTTACATTCACAACACTCAAGATCTGTGTGTCCCTTAATTAATTATCTTGGATCAAGATGTCATTAACAAATGTAAATTACTTCAGAGAAAACACAACTATGCAATTTCTAGAAATAAAACCCATAGAAATATTTCTAGCAAAATAAATTAGTTTACTTTAGCCACTTTTCTTATTTGTATGATAAAAAACATATTTTATTAAATGCTGTATTTGGAAGTGTTGCATTTATGATCCTGTGTCTTTGATTTACATTAAAAGATATTCAGTGACCTAACTTTGGTGTGTCTGAGCCAGTCATACAAAGCTGCTCTACTTGTGACTTCAGTAGGTCTTAATGATATTATATTTTACTGCTAACTCATTCCTTGTTCCATGGTTCAACCACCACCTTGTCAAAGAAGAATCTTGTGTAATCTGGTTTGAATTCTCCCTACTTCAATGGTCAGTGACAATCTTATGACTTAAGATGTGTTCTCAGCATTTTTTTTTTGTAATGCGAACAAATCTACATGCAAATTGCAATTTAAAGGCACAATCATGATTTTTCTTAAACTAGGATGTTATAAATGCAGGATTGCATTTTTTAAATATGTTGAATTTATTGAAGTCCACTTGCTTGCTTGCGAGTCTTTATAGCTTTTCAAGGAGTACATTTGCAATACAAAAGTCAAAAAACAGTTAAAGTTAAACAGTATTTCATTTGTTCACCTACTTTTTGACTAAAAAAAAGCAAAAAAAGAATAGCTTAAAGTAAAAAATAAATAATGTATTTTATGGCTGCTGTAGAATCCTCTACTTCCTAACCTCAGAGAGTAGATTAGTAATACAATAAAGCATACTACATAAACAATTCAAATGTGGGCCGCCTATGGCTGTGTTTGACTCCAAAACACTCAGATTAACAATCATTCTCTAAGTGGATATCACTTCATTCTCCTCTCACATGTAATAAGCACTGCTGTACTTTTTGAAATTGGAATAATTGGCTAACTGTTCGTGAGCATTCAGACGTCTTCCCAGGACTTGCCCTCATCCACTAAACCTTCAACAAATGGCACATCTACCTTTAAATCTAAACAAATGCGAGATAAAATAACAGCATTTCCATTTCCCAGTAAATAATGTCATTGTCTTACAGAGGACCTCAAACAATTTTAGCAGACAGTTTCTGTCTCCTTAGTCCAGGTTATAAACCTATAAGATAAACTCCCCCAAGAAAAGTAAGGAACTGTTTCTCTGCTTATGAATTTAGACTGGTGATCAAGAAAAACGAGTATCCTGCTTCTACTTTAGTCAACCCTTAAACTCTGTCGACAGGTAAATTACAATTGCAAGCACTGTTAATAATTGCTAGTATGCGTGTACCAATCTAATGTGTAACACAGCTACAAATATTACTATCCATGTATACTGAATATATTTATCACCTGTAATTATCCTATGTATTTATTAAGTCCAGACTACAATGTAACTTGCTCTCAAAATCACTGTCTTTAACTACTGCAAAGCTTTTTCCAATGTATATCGACTACCATGGCTGTATATATTGAATATGACGACTTTCTGAATGCACGTCATTAACTTACATAATCTTTCTTAATGATATCTTATATCGCACTCCATGCTCATAGTTTTATAAGTAATTACTAGGTTAGGGCATTTGTAACTCTTTGCTTCTGACACAAGTATAGTTGGCAGGAATTCCAAGTTGTCCTGCAGGCTGTAAAAGTATACATATTTGAAGAGGGGAGTTCCTTGCACTTCTGAAATGAGCACATTCATCATCAACTTCAGTTTACTCAGTCTTAGTGAAAACCTGCACTTAAACTTCACAAACCTAGCTAAATGTATTGCTTGTTACGTAAACTGTGTGCAGAAATCAAAATACTCATATATACATTGGGGGTTAGGAGGGTGGCCTAATAGTTAAGGTGTTTGCCTTACAAACACAAGGTGCAGGGTTTGAGTCTCAAAAGGGATAATTGGCTAGGCTTAAAATGGCTCGCAAAGGCCAAAGGCATTTATAAGCCTAACCAGAATGTGTTGCCTTTCGCCGCCCCCTTAGATTAGTTCCCTGTGCCTCTGTCCAGCAGAGCCACTGAAGTGATCCCCAGGGTAAACTTCCTGTTTCCCATCCACTCGTCAAGGTTTCTCTTGAAGAGTGTTAGTGAGGAGCTCTGCCTAATGTTGATTGGAATCTTGTTCCAGAGCATGGGAAGTCTCTGGGACAGGAATCTATCCCTCCAGCATGTTCTATTTATTGTTGTGGTGAGGTTTAGATACCTAGAGCATGTGGCTCGAGGGGATATGGTTTTCTTTAGGTGGAGCATGTCCATCAGTTCTAGGTTGGACATGGCCTTGTATGTCAGGCAGAGATCACCTGTGAGTAGGCGGTATGCAACCGTGTACAGCTGGAGTTTCTTCAGTTGAGCTGCATAGGGCATCTATTTGAGGCCAGTGATCCTCTTGGTGAGGTATATCTGTGGTCTTTCCAGCTGTTGCACGTGTCTTGTAAGGTACATCCCAAATGGTGCATTGTACTCTATGATGGGTCTGATGAGTGATGCGTAGAGGGGCACAATGACCTCTTTTGATCTGGATGCAAACCCTTTTGTGATTAGGTGGGCCACATAGAAGGATTTTCTAACCACTTTGGCAATGTGATTATCAAAGGAGAGATTACTATCTACTTGGGTTCCCAGATCCCTTATTTCATCTTCCGTATTTAGGGGGCTACTACCTATGTGGTAATTTGTGGGTACTTTGTTTTTTCCAAAGGGGATGACTATGCACTTTTTGGCATTTAGCTTGAGGCCATGGTTTTGACACCAGGTATCTGTCTCAGTGAGACCCTTTTGGAGGATGTCTGTGTCAGCTGAAGAGTCAATTATAGCCCCTAGTTTGCAGTCATCTGCAAATTTGGTCAGCCATAGCCCTCCTGTGCTTGCCTGTACCTCTGAGAAGTATATGCCGAACAGGAGGGGTCCTAGGACTGAGCCCTGGGAAACGCCACTTGTAACCAGTTTAGAGTCAGACTTAGCTCCCGCAACTCTTACCATGTGGGTTCTGTCCATGAGCCAGTTCACAACCCATCTCATGATGTAGGGGTTTATGTTCAGGCTGGTGAGGTTGTCTGTCTGTTAAAATCCTCAAGTCTGAGTGCCTGCCAAACTTTAGAAGCTATTTTCGTATTTGTGCTTGTAATGCGCAAGCATTATTCTTTTCATTTACGAGTATTATACATTGGCGCTAGCTGTTTTTTCTACTTGCTGCAAACATTTTCTGCCTGCCAATTTGTTGACTATAAAACATTATTTATTTGTTTGTTTATTTATTTATGTGACATTTCTTTACTGGGTAGCCCATTATTAGAAGAGGCCTGGGGAGAAAAGCTTCACATACAAGTTAAAAGATACAATTATTTACAAAGTAAAACAAACACACATTTATGAATATACAGAATGCAATATAGTTCAGCCTCTTTTGCTATTAAGTACAGACATCCGTTTTTTTATCATCTGATTTAACTTAAGAAATTTCATTAGAGATACATTTATTCTGCTACAATTACCCCATACCTCTGAACTGTGCAGAATTTTGCAGAATGTCTAGATTTTCACTCATGATTTCTCTAAGAAATGTTCCCATTGCTTATAGAATGCATGAAAGCAGCAGTGTTGATGTCATGTCACCTCTCACTGTTCAGATTTGAACCAGTGCCAGCAGGACTTTCCCCCATTTCATGGACCTATCACTTCGCTTCCTCTTGCTCCTTTGCCTTCCTGCTGAGGGACATGGCAGCAGCTTGGCATACAATTTGTTGTCAGTGAGTCTCAGTAGGCACAGTTATTCATATCCTTCACAACTGAAGACACCATCCATTTCCCATTTAGTGGCCTTACCATATCTCTACTGACATGGGCTATGAGGCAAGTGAAGCTTGCCATATCACTACTGACATGGGCTATGAGACAAGTGATGATGGCAGCAGAAGGTTTTTAATTTGAGAGAAGAGGCATGTCTCAGTGACAGACAAAGTGTAACTAAGGTGTCCATATGTGACTATATGTGGGTGTTAGCCCTTTCACTGGCCATAGGGAAAATGGGATGCTAATGGACATGTGCTGTTCTAAGCATGGACCCCATACCTGGACTTCACCATTCTGTTTTCACAGCATTGATGAGATTGGTGGCATCACGCAGACAGGACAACCTATGGTGGGTGAGAAGGGGCTAATTGATCTGCAGTGGGTTTACTTCCCATTTTAAAGTGGATTTTTACTGTGCAAAAACACAGGGCTGTTAGGTATCACAGTTTTTGAGCAATGTCTATTAAGCTGTAAATATTAAATGTATTTGAATTTGTATCATCCACAAGGCTGTCTTGTAGCTGACACTGTCACTTCCTTCCACTGTACTTAGAACAGTACAAAGCAAACACATTTAGAATTTTATATTTTGTGGCCTTCTTATTTAGCAGTTGAACCTTCTGACCAAAACACACAGCTGAAAATCAAAAGCTTTGGTCAGTGGAGGCATAAATTTACTAAATTATTATTGTAATCAGAAGGTTCAAAGTTATTGTGTCATTAAAACCCATAGTGCAAACCAAAGTGTATGAAAAGATAAAACAGGAGACATACTAAAAGCCATTTTAAAAATAACTCCAATGACATCTCAACAGTCCTAATTCTGGAAGAACATTCCTATTTTCAAGCCTGTTTTATTACCCTAGCACATGATATATCTATTTTTGGAGTTATGTCTTTGGAGTTATGCCAACCAGCTTACAATAGCCCACCAAATTCTATATTATCCTGACATAGTACCTGCATTTCAAGGCCTATTTAATATCTTTTCTAACAGACTCCTTTTAAGATCCAACAAAGCCCTGGCTGACATAGCCAAAAGAAACAACAACTCTGGGGATACCTTATATTCCACTTCTGATGCAAAAGTACAGAATTCCATCCCTGTAGATATTAGGTCCACAGAAAACAAAAATAATTTCAGAAAACTCCTCCTGTCCCATTTAAACAGTTCTTGGTTATGTAACTGTTCCAACCCTGGGTAGCCTAACTTAGCAGATCAATATTGCATTTGAATCCTTTAAGAAAACTTACAACTACTCTCTAGGCTCTTACCCAACAAATGCATGATTACTGTATTAACCACCGGTGAATGTAACTATATGACTGAACAAATGTTCTAACAACTGTATTGTTTATTGTAACACAATGCATACTTACTTTGTGCTCCCTGCTTTATCTACCTTCTGACTCTGTACTGCACTTTATTAAGTTGTGAATTGTATTTACTGTACTAATCGCTGTGGAGCTTTTCTACGTGGGCCTTCACTGAAAATGGAGTTCAAACTCAGTCGGACTCTCCCGGTAAGCAAATGTAAAAATAAAATAATGAAATTTTCAGGCTTGATTTACACCTTCACACAATTGTCTGTACCCCTCCCTCCTGACTTATACCCAGAAAACCGCACTACATGACCAACATACTACTGCCACCAATAATTTAAAGAAAGAGGACACTATCTTACAACCCCCTTTTTCACAAGAAAAATAAACAACATTGCATGATAGAATTTTACAAATACAGCTCATTAAAGTCTACAAATTTTGCACTGCCTCTTTGATAATGTGCTTATATTTTGCACTCATTTTTTAAAATATATATTTTTGAGTATTTGTGTAGAAGATGTTTTGGAAATAAAATGCATTTATAATGAAAATCAGGCTTAATGACTACATTGGTCCTGCCTTGGTAGGAACTGTAGCCCTGTGTGTTCTCTATTGTTTTTGTCCACCCCTACAGTTTGTTCAGATATCTTGAATTTAGCCAGGTCCCACCTCTCAACTGTTCAGATTTTTGCCTCATTTTTTTTTTGGTCCACTTCTCATAAAATGTTTGGTTTTCTGGCAAATTGCTGAGGACAGAAGTAAGAAAATAATGATATGTTTGAATTTCAGATATCATATCCATCAGAAAATCTGACCATTATTTATGGCTTTGTGCAGATTTCTTGTGCTAAGAGGTTGAAAGGTATGAGCCAGGTCATCAATCAGAGTCAGACCCAGGTATTAGAGGATGCTTCTGGGCTCTGTGTTATGGTGAATGCTTAAGGATAGTCAGACAGAGGCTGTAATTTATGGGTGTGCAACTTCTATATCCTTATGTCAATAAATGTGAATTACCTTTTTTCTGCTTAATCAGGTTGTGAATTTTTAGAAATCATGATTGCGGTTTTATTGGTTCACAGTTTCAGTAATATTGTGTCATCAATGTCAGTTTGTACAGGTGTCTGTATTAGATAACATGAATAGCTGAACACATTATCTTTGTTTTGCAGCCAATAATAAAGGAAATACTGCTATCGCTTACTCATCAAATCATAGTCCTTCCATCTTTTGAGATCATGACGGGCAAAGGAAACACCTAGACCATGGATAGCAAGAAATGACCTGATATTGTTGGTCTACTGCAGTATGACTGTGATGATGACGTGGTTGAATATTCAGAGTCTGATGTGGACTCCCCAGTACTGGAAGAGAGCGGACATGGAGAATCTGACCCTGAGGATGATTTTATACTTCTTGACACTGTATGTTGGGAATCAGGAAAATAAAAGGCATCACTACATGGCAATGTTGTGGATAGCAATGGTGAGGAAGACAAGATCTCACAAGCACATTTATGCTGTAAGTGACATTCCAATGACACTGATGAAGATGATGTTCCTTTAGTACATCCAGTCATGAAAGAACACTGCAGTGCATCACAAGGATTTAATACACAAGACATTGTACCCTCAGCAATGGATATCCCAGAACAACAGACTTCTGCCAGGGAAATTAAATCCCATCTGGAGTCGAACCTCCAGATCTAATCGTGCCTAAAAAGTTACCCTCTTGTGATACCACCAGTGAACATGTGCATCATATACTTGAAGGGGTAAGTGTACTGTCCCCATGTGGAGTGAACCCATAAGTTTCATCATCACCATTGCAGCACCCTTCACCATTTAAAGATGTATACTGGCATTCCACTCTATTTGAATTTCCACTAACAGAGTATGTGGAGCCAGTTGGTGCAGTGAACTTGATGCCTCCAGAAAGTAAGGAGACTGATTTTGTGAATCTCTTCTTCCCATCTGAGTTGTATGAACTCATTGCTCAGAAAACAAACTGGTATAGTGCACTGGTACAGGCAAGCCATAATACAGATTCTCATTGAACTCCTGTAACAGCTGAGGATATCCGTGCATAAATGGAAATTTATATAGCAATGTCTAAAGTATGTATGCCTGAGTTGCAGTTGTAGTGGAATATTAATACTTACCTAACTTGTGAAATAGCCAATGAGATACCATGTGATCAGTTCTTCAAAATCTTTCAGTATTTCCACTAAAATGACAGCTTTAGAAATCGACCAAGAGGTCAGGGCGACCATGAAAAACTGCACCATGTGCACCCAATAATGGATGCAGTGCTGAATACGTGCCATGCCAACCATCACTTACACTGTGAGGTGTCTGTAGATGATGGCCATCTGACCTCAGTGAGTCACAATAAGAATGTTTATATTTGGTGAGTACAAACAGCTGCTGTGTGGCCTTTTACTTGCCACAGATTGGAAGGACAGCAAGCCTATGTTTGTACTGTCCACCAGTGTAGACCTCACCATAAAAAAGACATCTGTTACACGCTGTTGTTGTTGAGATGGCAGCAAAGTCAATGTTGCATGTCCGACAGCTGAATCCATAAATAGACACACATGAATGGTGTGGGCAGAGCTGATCCAGTGTTGCCATAGGGGTCTATATTAGATCAGCAAACGCTTAAACAAGCGAACGCTGATTGATAGACCTTAATTTAGCAAAAGTTAGAAATATCGAAGCAACAGAAACTCAAATTTTTTCCTAGGGAAAGAATTCGGTTGTCCGTTTCTGTTGCTTTGGTATTTTCAGTGCTGTGGTGGAAAGTTATGGATCGGATTCAGGTAACTGTGCGATTGTGTGGATGTGAGTGTTAGGGTGGGTTAGGTGAGTTAGGGTTAGGGCTTGGGTTAGGTATGTGTGCGATTGTGTGGACATGAGGGTTAGGGTGGATTTAAGTGAGTTAGGGTTAGGGAGCGGGTGAGGTGAGGGTGCGATAGTGACGGACCTTAGGGTTAGGGTTTGGGTTAAGGTAAGTGGATAGTTAGTGGTGTGTGCATAGTTTAGTGTGGGGTTAAGTGTCAGATTTGATGTGTATTTGTATGTGTATGGATTTCTGTTTGTTTGGTGTGCTTGTGTTGTGTGTATGTGTTTTGGATCAGCGATTTTTTCCTAGGAAAAAAATTGCTGATCTGACAGTTCGAGATTGTAAGCTTTCGCTTACATAAGGTCGATTAATCAGCGTTCGCTTTTTTAAGCGTTCGCTGATCTAATATAGACCCCTGGCATAGTACTCTCAATGAGGAAGGCTAAAAAGTGGTGGACATACCTATTCTGGTTCCTGTGGAATGTGGCAGTTTTTAATGCATTTCTTTTGTTTTATGAAAGTGCAAACCATGCAGTGATGAAATAGATGAGTGACACATGCAATGCAACTGATATTCAGGAAAGCCTTTATGGTCTAGCTTATAAATAGATATAAAAATCATTAGAGAGCCAACCCAGTATGGCAGATATTGTCATGGCTCCTGGTCAGCCTGAGTAAGAAGCAGAAATCCCTCATAAAATCCTCCAAAGATAGTTACAAAAAAAAAATCGCCACTGTTTCTAAAGACAACCAAAAAGCATTCTATAGCTATGTCAAGAATCTCAATGGCAACATTCAGATCTGCTCTGAGTTACAGCACAATGGCACTAAATATACAGAACCAACTGATATTGCCAACATCCTGGCAGATAGGTTCAGTGCTAACCCCCCCCACCCCCTAAAGGGCCCATCTCTATACTGGAAGAATGCAAACCCCCCCCCCCACCCCCTAAAGGGCCCATCTCTATACTGGAAGAATGCAAAGTTCCTGTTATTATGGCTGCACAGGTAAAAAACACACACTCTCCGAAGCCAAGAACACAGCATCCATGGGACCTGACAACATCACAGGCTGCGTTCTACATGAACTACAGAACAAACTGGCAATAGGCTCACCTCAGGCTTTGTGCCCACTGAATGGCACACAGTGATGGATATCCCATTCCACAAATGGGGATCCACCACAGACCCCAGGAACTACTGCCCCATTAGCAGCCTGATGAATCTGGTCTGCAAGGCCATGGAACGCATCATCATGGAACTTATAAACAAAGACATTGGTAATCTCCAAACTCTGGACCCCACCCAGTTCAGGTTTGTAAAAGGCAGATCATGTCTCCTAAACCAGATAGACTTCTTTGAAGCAGTCACCAAAGCCGTAGATGAGGGTAAGATGGTTCACACAGCCTATCTAGATCTCACCAAAGATTTCAACACCAACCCCCCATTCTGGAATTATAGATAAACTCACTAAACTAGGTATAAATCCCTATGTCACAAGATGGGTTGCCAACTGGCTCACTGACAGAACCCACACTGTGAAAGTAACAGACTCCAAATCCGACTTCAGACCAGTGACAAGTGGAGTACCACAGGGTTCAGTCCTGGGTCCTCTCCTGTTTGGCATCCACTTCTCTGAAGTACAGGCTAACACAGAAGGTCTTTGGCTAATGAAGTTCACAGATGACTGCAAACTAGGAGCCATAATTGAAACTCCTAACAATGTGGACATCCTACAAAAGGGCCTCACTGAGACAGATGCCTGGTGTCAAAGCCATGGCCTCAAGCTCAGTGTCAAAAAGTGCATTGTCATCCCTTTTAGTAAAAACTCTGTACCCATGAACTACTACATAGGTGGTAGTCTACTTAACACTGAAAGTGTGATAAGAGACCTTGGGACACAGGTAGACAGTAGTCTCTCCTTTGATAATCACATCGCCACAGTAGTCAGGAAATCCTTCTATGTGGCACACCTCATCACAAAAGGTTTATCATCCAGGAAAAAAGAGGTCATTGTTCCCCTTTACTCGTCACTCATTAGACCCATTATAGAGTACAACGCCCCTTTTTGTATGTACCTCACAAGACATCTACAACAACTGGAAAGGCTGCAGAAATACCTCACAAGGAGAATTACCGACCTCAAACAGATGCCCTACACAGACAGTCTCAAAAAACTCCAGCTTTATTCCATCGCATATCACCTATTCAGAGGTGATCTCTGCCTAACATACAAAGCTATGTCAAATCCAGAGCTGTTGGACATGCTGCACTTAAAGAAATCCCAATCCCTCTGAGCTACCTGCTCTAGGGACCTAAACCTTGTCACCACAATAAGCAGAACATGCTGGAGGGATAGATTCCTGTCCCAGAGACTTCCATACTCTGGGACAAACTACCTATCTATATCAAATAAAGCTCCTCATTAGCACTCTTCAAGAAAAGTCTTGATGATTGGATGGGAAATTCACCCTGGGGATCACTTCTGTGGCTCTGCTTGACAGGGACACAGGTGAATAATTTTCTTGGGTGGCGAAAGCCGGGGTACCTTTTTGGCTAGGCTTATATCGGCCCTAGGGCCAATAGCCTAGTACCTACCTATGAACCTATGTACATGAATTCCCAAGTATCAGCCAACAGCTTTGGTCCTGTGGTACAACACCCCATGTGAGTAAAAAAGGGACAATGCCAGTAGTGTTCTGCAAAATGTATAAGAGCAGAACTGCAGTGCCAGTGTATAGAATGCAAGAATGTATGGAATGCTTTGCAGAGTATGATGGCCACACCATTCTAAGTGCATTGTTCCTCTTGCCACTGCATTGCCATTTCACACCTCATGTAATGCTTACTCCAAATAAATGCTGGTCATGCACCAGCTTTCAATGTTGCTTTCCTGCAGTGCTGCATGGTACACTGTGTGACACTGTCAGGACAAGCAATGGCCATACCTTCACATATCACTAACACTGCAGAGGTGATAGGGAAGGTAGGATCTGCATGGCTGTGAGCAAGGCATATGCAAATACATTTTCCCACTAATGGTGCATTTATTGTTGTCTGAACATTTCAGCAAATTAAGAGAAATTAAGTTTAAGTGATGGCAATTATGACCTTTGTTTGTTTGGACTGTCTTGAATGAGGAAGGTAATTTGTGTTCTAAATGCATATTTATTTCTTTAGCGGTGTCACAATAAAGACCAGTCAGGGTTGTTATATGTGGACAGACTTACACATACTGGGCAGCACTGATAGGTCATCATCAGCCAGCAAGAAACCGTTGGTTACTGAGACAGATAGTAGAGTTGACATGGGTCAGACATAGGGGTATGTGATGGGATAGAGTGCTTCCAGTTCTGAAGAAAGAAAACACAACTGGACTGTCACCAGACAATGTGATACTGCATATTGGAGGAAATGACATGGCAATGTCAAAATTACATGAACTGAAATACAAAATAATGCACATTGTGGAGGGCTTCTTGAATTTGTGGCCACAGGCTTGACTGGTCAGGTCAAATGTTGTACAAAGGCTGACATGGAGGGGTGCAAGGTCATGCAAAGGGCTTAAGAAGGTCAGTCGGGCAACAAATGATTTCATGGCATCTCTCATGGTAGATGTGGGTGACTCTACAGACCTGATGGTGTACATATGACATGAAAAAAGGACTCATAGAATTTCTAAATGACCTATGACATGCTGTTCTTAATGTAATAAGTGGTGTGCAATAAAAGTAATGTATGCTGCAATAAATATCTGTAATTGAGTTTTCATCTATTTATTTCCTGAGCTACATATCAGATAGGAGACATGGCCTGTAAAGGATGATATTACAGATCTATGATATGTCATTTTGGAAATGAAGATTATTGTTAGATCTCCAATATGGGGAAGATGTTGAATTTCCTACTGATTAAAAATAAAGCTTTTTGTTATTTGCTTAAACTCCTCTGTTTATTTGTGTGAATAGTTAAAAAAGGATAAGTCTGGAGAGATTTTTAACACCACATAAAGCTGCAATAATTTATAAAACAGAAAACACAAAGTGTTGGAGATGTGAAACAACACTTGATGCTGATTGGCTCTACATGATTATCAAATACATCATAGTAACATCTTTTTGGACAGACTTTAGATAGTTTTATAAAAAGATAGGGTCAGATAACTGCACTATCACAGAATCTCTTATATCATTCAACACACCAATCTCATAAGTCATACCAAAATATCAAATACCTCTTCTTTGGTCAGTCTTATTATAGCAAGGAAAGTCATAATAAAAAATTGTAAAACAACCCCCAGAATTGAATGAAATACATGTAGGCTCCATGTAGAGCCTCCATGGATGGGTTTATATTATGTAATTGAACAGTGAAATGTTCAACATGTAATAATCGACCCCTAAATGTCAAAACACCGTAATGTCAAATGGCAAAAAAAAAAACATAAAAACGCCCAAACCATAAAAACACTCTGAGCAGGGGGGCAAGACCCCCTGCACCCCAGTCCCACTTGGGGGGGCTGGACCCCCACTCACCCCGCTACTTAAATATGCCAACTCCGAGATCGCACTACAGTGCAGACAATGGAAAACTTCCATGTCTGCATTGTACGGAGATCTCCATTGAAACATTCGACATTCCGGCAGTTCGACATTTAGCGGTTGATTATTAAGTGTTTGAACATTTCACTGTTCGATCACGTAATATAGACCCCCCCCATGGACAGTACCTGTGTACACAGCCACTGTTTCCCCTCAGCAGCACACCATGTATATTAATCATGGTGCACTGCAGAGGGAGAGCATAGTAACAGGGATACTGAATCCATGTAGGCAATTGTGTAGTGACTATCCCGTGGTTGGAGACTGTCCAGGGAATTCCTGGACATATGTTATGTAAGTAATGTACCCTGCCAGTGTTGAAATGAGTGTGACTGAATATTTAGTGTTTTAATTTTCTAAAGGTTTTTTTTTTTATTGCCCATTTGCACAGAGTAACACAGAGTGCAGCAGTGCCAAGCTGAGCTTTCATCTATAAAGCTGACACCAGCTAGACATCTAAAATAGAAACCAGATGTAATTTATTATTATATATGTTTGTATATATATATATATATATATATATATATATATATATATATATATATTTTTTTTTTAATGTCCATGAGAAGCATGTGAAAAAGGCAACCCAGGCACTCAGTTGGCTTTTGCATGTATTATGCCTTCTGTTCCAGGGTTGGTGGTATGTCACTAGGGAACTGACAAGATGGTGATTATGAGCACTGCTGTAGTGTCACAATTCAATGTGCAATGTCCAGTGACATAGATGTCAAGGCTTGCTGAAACAAGCAGCACAGTGGTGGTGATCCATCATACGTGACAATTTCACAGGAAGTCATACATCCTGCCCTTGAACAGATTAATGTTGGATATCTGCATGACATGGCTGTGAGGTCTACTGTAGCAGACCAGCCACCTTTGGCCAATGTGTTTCCACCTGCCACATGTCCTAGGCATGTCATATTGCACAGTTATGTACCCAAAACATGTGTTCCCACATGTCACACAATCAGTGTGCTGTCTGGTTGCTTGACATCCACATCTTCACTGCAAGGAGTGCTTGCAAACAGTTTGTCAGGCTGCCAACCCCGGGTGTGGCAGCATGACCCTAACTTTGCAGGACCTGCTGATGAGATGTGGAGGGTGTCCCGAACCCCTACTCCTATGACACACAAACACAACGTCTGACAGATGTCACTGCATTTCAAACCTGGTTTCCATGGTGTCTCCAACAGCAGTCATTACATATGGTAATAAGCATTTTGCCAGCATGCACAGCTCACATCCTGCACCACCAACACCCACATCACAAATACCTGCATCTGTGCAGCACCTTGCCAGATACATTCCTAACAGACACCTCATAAAATCTTGCCTCTGGAGAGCACAGTACGCATACACCACACTCTCACTGGTCAAACACCTGAGGCAAAACACAAAATCACACCTTCTGTTCATAGGTGATGACATTGTGAAACACATTGATTGTGTCAACAGGCTACATATGGGAAAGATCACAGTTAGCTGTTGGTGGGTTGACAAAATATGCCATACCACACACTGCCGCAAATCAAGGAACATCTTTTAACAAAATGTCAACATCATAGTTCATGCAGGTGTGTATGACTAGAGGCACATGTCACCAGACTGTATGCAGATACATGACTGAGCTTAGGCAGTCTATGTCTCTAGCGGGTATGTGCATAGATTTCAGCTTCAGCTTATCCTCACCTAGGATGATGGCTCCATGCACACAGAAATTGATGGCAGGCAATAATTGCCTTAGCATGTGGTGTCATTGTATAGGGATCAGCTACATGGCTGCCTGGGATGCCTTGCTCAACAGACATCAATGTTTCACCAGTGATAGTCTTCATCTCTCTCTCCTGAGATTTGGGGTACTGGCTAAGGCTGCTGACACCTCCACAATGCATCTTATATACACTGTCTGGAGGGAAAACTTTGCAGTGAGAACACCATCTTCATACAACATCATGGTTATGCTACTGCATGCTGGGAATAGCAACACTGAACTCCATTCTGTGGAATGTGTCCCCACCTTGGAATATGCAGACATGTGTGCAGTCAAGGACATTTGGTTCAAGGCTGTGGACAGCACCTCCGCCATACCAAACTACACATCCTTCCACATGTTCAGACTTCAAAATGACAGTGTGCAAGGTAATGCAGGTGATGTTTACATACTCATTAAGAATAGATACACATTCAGATTTTGTGAAACACTGTGATTTCCCGGAGACACTGCAGTTGGCATTCACTACAGGAAGGGCACATAATCAAGCAATTGCTGGCTCCATGAATCCAGACACCTGTTGTGCTAACTTGGATGTACATGTGTCTATCAAGATATATCATTCCACCTTGGTTTGGGGTGACATTAAGTGACCACCAACTGTGTTGCTTGGTCATACTGAAACTCACTTGCCCAAAGGTTAGTTCACGTCCTTAACTACAATGCCCTTCAGCAGTGCCATGACATCCCCACAAGCGGAAACAACATATTGCATCATGTGTTTACCAATATGGGTGACCACTGCAGCCCCCCCACTGTGAGGTCCTCCCTGGTGGGATCTGACCACAGATCATTCTCATTAAAACTACCAGAACTAACCCCCTCTTGCAGACAATGTTGTTGTTGTTGTGTCTTTCAGCTTTTCCCGGTTAGGGGTCTGCTAATGATTGGCAGTTGATTTTTATGTGCCGAGTTGTCAGCCCTGATGCACAACCTTCAACAAAGGTACACCCATTCATGCATGTCTCCACGCAGAAGACTCTCTAGCTGAGAATCAAACCAGACAGCGTGTTACCGTGAGGTGACAACGCTACCGCAGCACCACCGCGGATCCCCTCTTGCAGACAATACAGACATACATTTCAACAAAGCAATTTATTACCTCCTGTTAGATGGTTTATGTAGCTTGACTGCACCTCCCCCCTCAGACGGGACAGGCAAGTATGCCAAGCTCTACACGCATGCATTATGCAAGCAGCAGTAGAACTGCATGTACTTGGCTGTACCTGGCAGGAGGAGCATGGGCTCCTCATGGCACAGCAAACCTGCCTGATGAAGAACTGCCATTAGCAGGCTGTACAATAAGAGGTGGACATTGCTGTATGAATGTTGGGGTGAGGGTGCCACCCTAAAATGGAGGCACAACCTTCTTTGCTACAACAAGCACACAGTGTTGTTGTGACTTCATGTAGACATAGTAAGTGACAAAATTAGCCACCCACAGAAAGCAGAACCACAATGGCAAGTGTAGTTACATGTTTAACCTCCAAGGATAGGCCCAGATTGTCGGTGAAACTGTATGTAATGATAACACATATAATGGGTCTGAACTCATAGCTAACCTGTAGTCCCTCAGGTTCTGCATCAACTTCAGTCCCCTGTCCCTAGCACATGTGCCACATGACATTCTTACAACCTGTCCCATAACTTTCATATCTACAGAGCAGGTCATAAATGGTCTCTCTATGGATGATACACAGCATCTATTGGGCATGCTGATATCCCAGACTACATCCTACATGGGATCTGACAAGGATTACTAACACCATTGGGAACACCTTGCAATCATAGTAAAACCACTGGCTACACCCCGGCTGACTGGACAACAGCAACTGTTATACCCTTGTGCAGAGGTGGTGGATCCACTGACCATCAGAACTATAGACCTCTTTGTCTGAGTATCCATACCTGTATGGCTGTAGGGGCAATCATCATGGAGCTGATCAGCACACATATATGAGATCTACACACAGTTGACTTCACACAGTTTGGATGTCTGACAGAGGGATCATGACTCTCAAACATGGTGGACATTTCCGAGGCAGTCAGCAAGGATCAGGGTGAGGGGACATCAGGGCATACAACCCCCTGGACTGAGCCAAGCCATCTGACTGTATCTCCCACTCAGACATCATTTACAAAGCACCAACTTAGGCATCCACAGTACTATCATTGTAGGGGTCACTAAGTGGCCCATTGATGACACACACTCAACATAATGACATATTTTATTTTTATTTCTAAATGTGTTAACTGGGTTAGTCCAACTTGGCTTAGAGAGCCCTTTTTCAGCAGAAACCTTAGGAGAAAAGCTCCAGGAAATTAATTAAAAAATAAGGAAAAAACTAACAATTCAAGTTGAAGATACTTACCAGTACAAAAACAGAGAGAAATATGCAATACAAATATATAAAAGGCAAAAGTACAGTATTTTGAGAATGCAGTAGCAATATGGTTGAGAAAGTTGGTATTTGGTTAGCATTAAGTTATTTAAAAGCAATGTAGTAATGCCTAAAATAAAAAAAATGTAGAGTAACATCATGACATAGTACAACAAAGATGCATTTAATAGCACAGGTACTAACTGCAGAGAGAGCAATATATGTAGACAGTTTAAGAAAATACAAGACAGATATGTTAATTGAGAGGAGAAGAAAAATCTGTTAGGCAATTTCCTGACAAGTACAGATCCATGCGTGTTGGAAATTAATTTTTAGGTGCTTTTTTAATTCACTACTTTTGGTTCTAGAATGAAGGGACAATGGAAGCTTGTTCCATGAGTATACAACTGAATGACTGTAAAGTATTTTTCCAATATTTTTGTTTGGCTTGTTCACCTGCAGAAGGTTTTGTTGTGTGCTTCTTAGATCACAATTGGGTGTGTAGGGTGTAATTATGGATGCAAGGGTAGGGCAGGAGTTGGGGCTATTTAGGATGCTGTGTGCAAATTGTAGTTGTGATATTTGAAGCATGTGGGCGAGCTCAGGCCATCTTAAGCATTTCAGGGATATACAGTGATGGGATATGTAGCTATTAATGTCTGCAAATCTGGCTATCTTGTTATAACTGGTTTCTAGTTTGGTTAAGAGATTATTTTGGGAGCAGCATAAAGCAGGGATGGTAGAATAAATGTTTGAGCCAGTATAGGTCTAGATTTGTTAGGTATATATTTGTTGTTGTGGTATTGAAGACCTAGTTTTTGACTGAACTTTTTGATACAGTTTAAGATATGTAGGTTGAATTTTACTTGGTTGTCCATAGTAACGCCAAGCAATTTAGTGTTTGAGATGGCGGTGATAATTGTTTTATCTAAGGATGAGATGGTGAAGTTGTTGTTAGATGGATTGAGTTTTTTTGGAAGGAAAAGGAGAAGCTTGGTCTTTTTGGCGTTGAAGAGCAGAATGTTTTCAGTTAGCCATTGTTCTACTAGGTGCAGAGACTGTCGGGTGACAATGTGGAGATTTTGTATATTGTCAGAAGTGTTAATAATTATGGAATCATCTGCATATTGTATTAAGGTAGAGTGGGGGCAGGACACATGGAGATTATTTGTAAATATATTAAAAAGTATGTGGCCCAGGGTAGAACTCTGGAGAACCCCAGTCTTAACAAGACAGAAGGGGGAGAAGGATGTTTGCCATCTGATGGACTGGTATCTGTTTGAGAGGTAGCTGTTAAACCAGGAGGTAGTGAAGGTAGATAATTGTAGTTTGGAAAGTACGTTTAGGAAGATGGGATTGTAAATGGTAGCAAATAATTTGGAAAGGTCAAGGAATAGAGTCGTTATGAGTTTATTATCATCTCTGGTTTGGAACTGTGGTGGTGGTGCTGTGGTAGCATTGCCACCTCATAGCAAGATGTTGTTCCATTCGATTCTCAGCTAGAGAGTCTTCTGCGTGGAGACATGCATGAATGGGCGTACCTTCGTTGAAGGTTGTGCATCAGGGCTGGCAACTCGGCACGTAAAAATCAACTGCCAATCATTAGCTGACCAGAGATCTGCTGTGGTGACCCCTAACCGGGAAAAGCCGAAAGACACAAACAAATCATCTCTGGTTTGGGCAATGTTGTATGTGAAAGATAGGAGGGCAGTGGTAGTACTATGTGAGGGATGGAAAATATGCTGTGTGGGTGTAACTAGGTTTGAACTTCAAACTTCTGAACGTCAGGATTTAGAAGTTTGAGGTTTTGGAATTTCGAAATGTAAAAATAGACATATATATATATATATATATATATATATATATATATATATGGGCCAAGGCTCTTGCCACCCCAATAGTGCCTTTTTTAGGCAAGGCTCAAAAGACAAACCCACCACTGTAAACAGCACAAGTAACAAAAAACTGAGGGTAATGCTACTCAATGCCAGAAGTCTAAACCTCAAAATGCATGCACTCGAGGCACTCCTCAGTATGGAGAAAATCGATATATGTACAGTAACAGAAACCTGGTTTGAGGCTCCAGAGAGCACCCCAGCACTACCAGGCTACAACTCATACCATACATTTCGGCCACAAAACCCAGATCGAGATACAAAAGGCGGGGGAGTATCCATATTCATCAAGGATACCCACACCTCCAGGTTAGTGGCACAGCACAATGCTTCAGGGATCATCCAAGTGCAACTAACAATGGGCAAAACTGCTGTTCAAATTATAGCTTGCTATAGATTACCCACCATGTCCTAGGACCCCCACTCTGCATTCCTTGAAACACTGGGAAACATAAAGGTCTTACCAAACACCCTGATATTGGGTGATTTCAATTACCCAAACATTAACTGGGAGAACTACTCAAGTACAAACTCCCTTGCCCAACATTTCCTAGAATTTATAAACTCAAACACCCTGAATCAACTGGTCAACACCCCCACCAGAGGTGACAACATATTGTACCTGGTCATCACCAACATGGGTGACCGGTGTTCCACACTGGAGGTCAACCCCTCGCTGGTTATATCTGACCATAAACTAATCACTCTGGATATCCACATTCCGCCACCACCCCTGATCAAAGAAACCATCATGAAAAACTTTTCAAAAACAAACTTCACGTTACTTAAGACCAAGGTGGGAAGTTTCAAAGCCCCCATGTGAAAGGATAACGCTGTCCAAGCTGCAAATTCCTTTACTAATGCACTTTGCGGGCAACTAAAAGAATGCATAAATCATGCTATCTGAAACAAAACCAAGACCCACTCCTCCAAGAAAAGGAAACCAGTCTGGTGGACCCCTGCCATAAACAAGCTATACAATAGAAGGAGGAAATTAGTACAGAAAAGAGTAAAATCCCAAGAAGGAAGACATCCCTGATCAGTATCAGGAAGAAACTACGTTCCCTCATAAAATCATCCAAGACTAGCTTCGAAAGAAAAATTGCCATGGACTCCAAAGATAACCACAAGGCATTCTTTAGCTATGTCAAGAATCTAAGTAGCAATTCTCAGACCTGCTCGGAGTTAGTGCAGAATGGCACAAAATTTATTTTATTTATTTATTTTATTTTACATTTGTTTACCGGGAAAGTCCGACTGCAATTAGGTCCATTTACAGTGGAGGCCCAGGGAGAAAAGCTCCACAACAATTTTATACAGTATTATATATACAATCAAAAAATATTTCATACAATAGATCTTTCCAGACAGGTTTACATTACAAAAAGAGGACCCTGGATGATGGTTGTTTGGGAAGGAAAAGAAAACAAGAGATACACTCAGAGATACAAACAAAATACACTTAACCGACCGATATAGCCAACATCCTGGCAGACAGGTTCAGTGTAAATTTCAACCCCCACTCACCCCCAAAAGGGCCCATAACTATACCAGAAGAATGTAGTGCCTCTGAAATCACACTCAGGTTAAAACAGCCCTTTCCAAAGCCAAAAACACAGCATCAATGGGACCAGACGGTGTCCCAGGCTGCGTCCTACATGAGCTCAAAGATGAACTAACCCCTCACCTAAACACTGTTTAAACAGCCTGTCCACAGGCTACGTGTCACACAGCAATGGTTATTCCATTCCACAAACGTAGAGCCACAATGGACCCTGGGAACTATCACCCTATAAGACTGACTAGCTTAGTCTGCAAAGCTATGGAGCGCATCATCATGGATCTTATTAACAGAGACATTGGGAACCTCCAAACACTGATCCCACCCAGTTCGGCTTTGTTAAGGGCAGATCATGCCTCCTAAACCTGGTGGACTTCTTTGAGACAGTTGCCAAGGATATAGACAAGGGAAAGGTGGTACACACAGCCTACCTAGACCTCGCAAAGGCCTTCAACACCATTCCCCACTCAGGTACTATAGACAAGCTCACCAGCCTGAACATAAACCCCTACAATATGAGATGAGTTGCCAACTGGCTCACGGACAGAACCCGCATGGTAAGAGTTGTGGGAGCTAGGTCTGACTCTACAAGTGGCATTCCCCAGGGCTCAGTCCTTGAACCCCTCCCGTTCGGCATATACTTCTCAGAGGTACAGGCAAGCACAGGAGGATTATGGCTTACCAAATTCACAGATGACTGCAAACTAGGGGCTATAATTGACTCTCCAGCTGACACAGACATCCTCCAAAAGGGTCTCACTGAGACAGATACCTGGTGTCAAAACCATGACCTCAAGTTAAATGCCAAAAAGTACATAGTCATCCCCTTTGGAAAAAACAAAGTACCCACAAACTACCACATTGTAGCCCCCTAAATACAGAAGACGTAATAAGGGATCTGGGGACCCAAGTAGATAGTATCCTCTCCTTTGATAATCACGTTGCCAAAGTGGTTAGAAAATCCTTCTATGTGGCCCATCTAATCACAAAAGGGTTTGCATCCAGATCGAAAGAGGTCATTGGACCCCTCTACACATCACTCATCAGACCCATCATAGAGTACAATGCCCCATTTGGGATGTACCTTACAAGATACCGGCAACAACTGGAAAGACCACAGAAGTACCTCACCAAGAGGATCACTGGCCTCAAGCAGATGCCCTATGCAGCTCGACTGAAGAAACTCCAGCTGTACTCAGTTGTATGCTGCCTACTCAGATGTGATCTCTGCCTGACATATAAGGCCATGTTTGATCCAGAATTGATGGACATGCTCCACCTAAAGAAAACCACATCCCCTCGAGCCACACACTCAGGGGATCTAAATCTCACCACAACTATAAATAGGACTTGCTGGAGGGATAGATTCCTGTCCCAGAGACTTCCCATGCTCTGGAACAAGATTCCAGTCTATATTAGGTGGAGCTCCTTGCTAACCCTCTTCAAGAGAAACCTTGATGAGTGGATGGGAAACAAAGTTTACACCAGGGATCACTTCAATTGCTCTGCTGGACAGAGGCACAGGGCACTAAGGGGTGGCGAAAGCCAACGCATTCCGGCTAGGCTTATAAATGCCTTCAGGCAGATAGCCTAGTACCTACCTATGAACCTAGGAATCTATATATATATATATATATATATATATATATATATATATATATATATAGATATATATATATATATATATATATATATATATATTTGTTGTTGTGTCTTTCGTCTTTTCCCGGTTAGGGGTCACCACAGTGGAACTCTAGTCCGCTAATGATTGGCAGTAGATTTTTACATGCAGAGTTGCCGGCCCTGACACAACCTTCAATGAAGGTACGCCCATTCACGCATGTCTCCACACAGAAGATGCTCTAGCTGAGAATCAAACAGGACAATGTCTTACTGTATGGCGACAATGCTACCACAGCACCACCACCGCATTTATATATATATAAATATATATATACATATATATGTATATATATATATATATATATATATATATATATATATATATAGGTACATATCTATTTGAAAATACATAGAGATAGATATACTATGTATGTGAGAGAGTGATAGTAACAGATGGATATGTATACATATATCTATGTATGAATAGACATATCTATAAATAACAGGTAGTTTTGATCAAGGGGCAACAGGACTGCGCTCAGTTTAACTAAGTGTTATCGGCATGCCCAGTGGGACTGTCAGTACTTATAAAGTGACTCCAGCCCACACCTATCTGTATGCCCGCCTGGGATTTTGTGTGTTACAGACTCTGAGATCTGTCCCTGTTTCTGCAGTACTGTACTTCACTCAAAATTTCTATGGCATTCTCCAGCAGTCTGGTGTAATTGATATGTGACAGATGCTCATAATGTAATACCACACACAGACTGACAGTCTGTGAAAACACCAACATAATAATACCTTACATGCAAAAGATGTGGATAACTCCAGATGTGAAACATCAACACCATTACCCATGCTAACTTCCCTTGTCCACTGAGCCACACAAGCTGCCAGCCAGAGAGTAGTCATTCATCACACAATCAACAGCATACATATGTACATTGTTATTCCTGCAATAAGTGAGGCATACAATGTGTGATTGATTTCTATGTTACTGCCCTGAGTTTGCGTGGACTGCTGATATACCATTGATGACTTACTGTTAAAGCAGTTTTATGGGAACACTGCTGTGTTAGGGGTGGGGTAACACCACATGTTCTGCTGGGATACACAGTAGTTCAAATATCATGTGACACCATTGTTTAACATCTCCCTTGACTGATGTAGTGCATATTCCAACCATGAGGCCTAGTAAATATTAAGGAACACATACTAGTGGACTAGGTAACTGTAGTCCAATGTGGATATTGCTTCTGTCCAAATAGCTCACTATATTTCCTTGCATAAATGCAGCAGATCTATACATACAATAACATATTATAGTAATGCTTACAAGTAGTGTGTATGTTAGAGACTTGCCTTGTGAATCCAACAGTTGACAGAACTGTAGTTCAAGGCTGACTGTCTGATGCAAGCAGTACACAGCCAATACATGGATAGGTACAGGTTGTGTGGGTTGACTGACATGAGTAGAAGTAAGATGTCAGTCCCTAGGGATCTAGGTTGTCAGTGAGTATGCTATGCATTGTCTCTTAGCCAAAGCCAGGTCGTACTGGGCATGCATACGTTTGCCTACAGGGACATCATCAGTGGGTTATTCCTCTGAGTCCTCCTGTGACTGTGGCTGTGGTGACATAGGCACTGATGGGGGACTGTGTATCCCTTCCCTTTGCTGATCCTGCTGCAGCTGTTTCCACAGGATCATATTGTGTAGCATAGCACATATTGTGAACATAATGTGCACATGTGGCTGGAGGGTCCTGCAGGGTTCCATCAGATATATTGAGGCATTGGAACCGTGACTTCAGAAGCCCAAACACATGCTCTAAGATGTTTCGAGTTTGTGAGTGTGCCTCGTTATGATGTTCTTCCATGGGTGTGTGTGCATTTCTGATGGGTGTCATCATCCACAATTCCAGGAAATAACCAACATCCCCCCAGTAAATGGCCATGTAGAATGACCACCCTAGCAAACATCTGGTACAGCTGTGATGCATGCCAGATATGGGAGTTGTGATAACTGCCAGGGCAGCCAGCACACGCATTCATGATAATCCCCTGGGCATTGCACATGACTTGGCTGTTGATGAAGTGGTACCCCTTGTGGTTGACCTAGATTCTACTGTCATCACTGGGTGGTGCCTTGATGTTAACATGAGTGCAATCTATGGCACCCAGTACTTCGGGGTTGTGTACTACACGGTAGAACTGTTGTATATTGCTGGCCCTCACCTCAGCGGTGAGGGGAAAAGAAATGTGCTCACTAGCATGTGGTAGGATGGCATCCAGAAGATGGTGGAGTACCCTGGATGCTGATGCCTGTGAGACCCACATCATGTCCCCAGATGGTCTTTGGAAAGTACCTATAGCTTGTATCCTAAGGGCTACAAATACCTTTGTTTCCACTGGGATGGGTTCCCCTCTGTTGGTTCTGGGTCTGAGTTAAGAGTGGCAGAGCTCAGTGAGTTCTTGTAGTACGTCTCTGTCCACCCTGTAGAGCTCTACAATTTCCAGGTCATGTAGCTCCTGGAAGGTTATCCCAGGGCTGAACACTCCTCTCCTTCTCTGTCTAGGCAGCAGTAGCAGCATTGACTTCAGCATCTAGCACATACAGGTGTAGCAAACCTCCAGCAGCCTCTAGCATTCTCTCAGTTAAAATTCCAAATTCTGTACTCCAATGGTCCAGAGTATGAGGGAAAAACTCAGAATGGAGGATGCATGCACGAGCTCTGCTGTAGGTGCAGAATATGTGCTTGGCTAACTATGATGCATTCCACCTATCTACAATATAACTAACATCATTTAATTGTCCTATTTTAGCTTAAACAAGGGTCATAACTAATTAAATACATTTAGTTTTCAGACATGCTCAGCACAGTAGCGCACAGCTCATTCACACACACTGAATATAAATAGAGCTTAGAAGTTAGTCAACACCCCCCCCCCCCCGAAAGGACAAGCTCATCTAGGTGACACGCTGTGGAAAACTATGCACCTACGCTGAAATGAGTGTAGAAGTCAATGGACACCCCCCCCCATTGTCAACTACATCCTGTGTAAACAGCAACATGCGTCTAAGCTTACACGAAGGGGATATGTGGACATGATTACTCCTTTCTGCTATTCAGTAACTCTACCTTATTTGCATAGGTATCCATACTCACAGCCTGGAAACTACACACTTCATAGCCCTACCACTTTAGCAACAGCATCAATGCACCATTGTAGGGATTACACACAATGTCCTGTAATACATTTCTGTCACATAGTATTAATTTTTTTTCCATTTTTTTTTCTATAAAGCACTGTGCAAACATGCCCAGATTATTAAAAAAATTAATTTAACTTATTTTCCTTAACTTTTCCAACATACAGGGGAATAGTTTCACTCATATGTGTATGTGGTATGAGATTTCTGTGCATATAACTACCCTTTTGTCTGTCTGCACTCCTATACACGGAATTTTTCTACATACACAATGGACACTGACACAGGCTCTGAAGATATGCCTGTCTGCTAGCTGGATCCCTCTACCTCCCTCATTTGCATGATATTCATCTACTTATGAGGTGATTTGCATGCCATGGAAGTTTCCATGTTGGGGCATACATGAGCGCCACTCAGCAGTGCTTACTGACTCTAAAAATGCCTGTACCCATGTAAGCAGCTCTGTGCAATACTTCATAAAAAAAAAAAAACATGTAGACTATTAAATTCTCTCGACATCTTTTCATTTGGAGGCTGTTATATTTTTAGAATCAGCTGTACCTGTTGTACCTGCTATAAGTCTGATACGTATTCACCTTATTACAAGAAAGTCTGATTGAATCACTGACTTGATGTTTTCTGCTCTTACTAATAATAAGAAAAAACAAGTGCAACTTGACATCTGTAAACCTTGAGTGCTTATTCTAAACAGATGATTTTGCATAGTTTAAGAGTGCATATGGAACCGAGAGTTGGAATGCAAGACAATAACTTTATTTGTAAGCAGCTTATGCTTGTAAACCTTCATGTTAAATATTATCAAGGTATACTGGACATTTTTAATGCAGATGCGTCTGCTAGTGTTTTACCTTTCAGTAATGATGTTAAATCTTCTCAGTTGTTTATTGAATTTAAGAACAGTATTGAGCCTGCCAACCGTGGTGGTGGTGCTGCAGTAGCATTGTCGCCTCACAGTAAGACGCTGTCTGGTTCGATTCTCAGCTAGAGCTTCTTCTGCGTGGAGACATCCGTGAATGGGCGTACCTTCGTTGAAGGTTGTGCGTCAGGGCTGGCAACTCGGCATGTAAAAATCAACTGCCAATCATTAGCGGACCGGAGTTCCACTGTGCCGACCCCTAACCGGGAAAAGCCGAAAGACACAACAACATTGAGAATATGCCTGCCAAATTTAAAAGGGTTTAGGTGATAATCAGAATACCACTTTTGTCTACAGTAAGCAGAAGAAAGATGTGTTTTGTTAAGTCTATGGGGACTTCTGCCTTTAAACATAAGGGCAGAAATAAGAAAAAAAGATGCAATGAGCACTTCATCTCTGCATGGATATGAAACAGTAACTGATTTTTCTTCAAATACTGGCATTGATAATGACCTAAAATAAACATCACCCTGTTAAGGAAGATCAAATTTAAAGGACCGTGTTGCCTCCAAAAAGTATGTGGCAGAAAACACAGAAGGAAAAGAAAAAAAAATGATGAAGCTGTTTCAGGACATAATTCAATAGACAAAGATTCATATAACATGATTGTTAATCTCACTGATGTTTCACTTTCTGCTGAATGTCTATCACTGTTGAATATAGGTTTGACATTTATTTCATCTTTGTGTATTTTACCTTCATGATGTGTATATTAATTAATGTCTTTTTGTAGAAAATTAAATGTAATGTACAGGTATGGGGCACATCAATCAGTGGGGAATGAAGGCAGAGTAGGTTTGTTTTAAATTTTAGAAATCTGATTTTATAAGTTCATTGGTGTTTACCAGGCTAATGACCACAAGGGCCTTTTTAAGCCTAACCATGCATCCCAAATCTCTGACAAGTTCTAGCTCACCATTTCATCTGGCAGTTCACATTTTTTGAAAAATCTATAGTGAAAGAATTGGTTCAGAATGAAGCCACATTATTTAGCAAATATTCTTCCAACTGATCATCGAAACAGACAGAAGCTTTACACTGGCGATGCAATAACAATGTAGATAAAGGTAGGGCAGTGGTAATTTGGGACAAAGAAGATACTTTAAATGAAGCTAAAAAGACAGTTGTCAGATAGCAAGGTTTATCCTTCTTGTTTTGGCTTCCCTATTTAAGAAACAATTGGATGAATTTTTTTGCTAATAAGTGTAAGGCAAGGGATACTTAGTGAAGCACTGAAAAATGTCTTGTAGTAAATGACCCTGAGAAATAGGTTTTGTATTTTTTAACCAAGATACGTAAAGTATTTTCCATCCCTGGGATACCTATAGAATCTGGAAGACAATGATTAACACAACCAATTTCTGCTCTTTTTAGAATTTCATTTAAAGCCCCTTTTGAATCTAATTCCATCTGGATTGAAGGATACTACACATTGTTGGCATATATTAAAAGGTAAGACCATGAAAAATTCAGAATATATGGTTAAACTGGATATAAATTATATACGACTACCCCTCATGAAGGGGGGAATAAAGCAGTTGAATATTTCTTGGACAAACATGGAAATTATTAGCCTTGTTTTAGTTAATTTTTAGTGAAGCTATTACAACAGGTGTTAACAAAAATATTTTCTTCTTTCAGGGAGAATGCTTTTCACAAATTAGTGGTAAGGCTATAGGGACAAATTTTGGTAATATTTTCATTTTTTTGAAGACTGGTATGTTTGGAATGCCAGTATAAATACTTTTTTAGACGACTGTTGGATAATTTGGAGTGGGAGGTTGGATGAATTATAAAGGTTTATGGTGTTTTTGAATCAAAATGAGTTTGGGATAAAGCTTGAAGTATAATTTGACCTCTTTAAAATAAATAGTTTGGATGTTTTAGTAATCAAGATGACTAATGGAACTATAATGACTTTTTCATGGAAATTCTTTATTACAGGCATGGAGTCGTTATCTGAAGCATATATTTAAGAATATTGTGAAGCCTAACTTTTTAAATAAAGAAGGATAGGTAGCAATGATGTACCATATAACTTAGAGGCAGAACATTTGGTAACTAGTTTTGTTCGAAGGTGTTATAATTCAAGTTTTTTAACAATTAAAAAACTGGAGTAACTTCCATTCCAAGATATTGGGAACACTTTAAACTACAAAGATAAGAATACACAGCAGTCTAAAAGGAGGATTTATTTTGACTTATGAATCCAGTATATTTATAATT
>NC_056746.1:1404413285-1404418285 GCF_019279795.1 Protopterus annectens | reverse complement strand
GTCTTCCTCTGCCCTACAGATCAATAATTTCTGTATTTCTCTCCCACCAATCTTATCCAAGTTTTTCCTGCACAAGTTTAGTTCTTATTACTGTTTCATAGTCATCCCTACAGGGTGTAGTCATTTTATTTTATTTTATTATGGTTCCGGGGGTTGTTTTAGTTTTCTTTTGAATTTCTTGTATAGTTTCATGTAATACTTTAGTGGTAAAATAAGACTATTCAAATGTTTAGGCTTACAGCTTAACTATATTTTAGTTGCTTTAATCTGAGTTAGCCTACATTGTTACAGGATGCCTGTTTGGTCTGTAATGCTATTTTCTTACTGGCTTATCGTGGTTGTGCTTTTTTTTTTTTTTACATTATTTGCATTTCTGTTTTATCCTTGCTTTGCTTAATCTTCATTTTTAGAAATGCGGTTAATGTGTCTTAGCTTTTTTATGCTGGGTCTCTGTGCATACTGTTCTGTGCACAGTGCATATTTCTTTTCTATCTGCTTCAGTATGGATAGGGCTAAATTACAACAAGTGGTTATGCTATGACTATTAATGAATGACTGCTGAAATGCACAGAGTGGTGATGTATAGCAAATGACATGCAATGAATGGGGATCTACAAAGAATAAACACTCACACATACACCGCATGTGCCAAAACTGGAAAAAGGGGCTGTTGATAGGTGGATAGTTGGTTAGATGAATGGATATTGAGGTGTATATCAAAATATCTAGCACTGAAAATATCTAAACCCTTAATATGAAAGAGTAAAACCAATATTACACAGGGGGCAAACTCCCCTAAAATGCCCATGTTGGGGTCTATACACTCCACTTCCATTAACTTTATATATATATATATATATATATATATATATAGGGGCTATATTAAATCAGCGAACGCTTAAAAAAGTGAACGCTGATTGATCAACCCTAGTTCACCAAATGTTGAAAATCCCTGATGCTCGGAACAGTGATTTTTTTCCCAGGGGAAAAAAATTGCTGTTCCACCAAAAAAAAAAAAAAAAACTTAAAGCAGTATTTAATGTGGCCCCACACCCCCCTACTTAAATATACCAACTCCAAGATCGCATCACAGTGGAGGAAACAGCAAACTCCCTAAACCGGCACTGTGATTTTTTTTCCCTGACAAAAAAATCGCTGTCCCGGGTGTTAGGGATTTTCAGCGTTGCTCAAATAGGGTCGATGAATCAACATTCGCTTTTTTAAGCGTTCAATGATTCAATATAGACCCTGTATATGAACTCTGGGATCACACAACAGATAAGAAAGGGCAAATTCCAAGTTGTCAATATTCTGAGTTTTAAATATTTTGAGCTAGCAACAGTTTTTAGATGTTTTAACTTCAGATCAAATGAATGTTACCCATAGCTACATAATCATGTGTGTGTGTGTGTGTGTGTGTGTGTGTGTGTGTGTGTGTGTGTGTATAGATGTTAAGTTTCTCAAAAAATGTAATTTCGTGACCCTGTTTTTCTGAAAGTACATTTATTCAAAAATACACTTTCACAAAAAAACGAGACAATGAAAAGCAACCGAGGTTGTTGCCGTTGATCACAGCACCGTGGGGAAAAGGGAATATTCCCTTTTCCCCACTGTAGTGCGATCTCGGAGTTAGAATATATAAGTAGCGGGGGTGCAGGGGAGCTTTCCCCCCTACATACATGTGTTTTGTATTGTCATTTTTTTTGTTTGCTTTTTGTTGACTGGGTTTTTCAGAAAAGTGCATTTTCAGATAAATGCAATTTCGGAAAAACAGGGTCGTCTGAATGTAATTTCGGTGGGTCTAGGTAGACCCACATATATATATATATATATATATATATATATATATATATATATATATATATATATATAGCTATATTTATAAAGCACTAGAAACAAAGTACCAAACCCACCATACCAGCAAACATCAACAAAATACTTTAATAAAATAATAAGATGTAGACATGAGACGAGCACTTTGGGGTAGAACTCTTCTTCAGATCTAAAAAATTTAAATTCCATAATTACTTAAAAATGATTTTCCTAACAATCACATGTAAGATGTAAATGAATCACATCATTCAATAAAACAATATTGGTCAAGCTAAAAGATCTGTATCCAATCAAATCATCTTCATGCTTGCATATAATTCTAGCCCTGTTGGTCGAAATGAAATACCAAATAGCCAATAAGCAACATGCACAAACTCAAAGAGCATTGGTGCTACATAAAAGCATGAACCAATCTAAGGTCAAAGTATACCAAATGTATGCTTGTTTTGTTTTTATTTTCTCGATATGTCTATATATATATATATATATATATATATATATATATATATATATATATATATATATATATATATGTGTGTGTGTGTGTGTGTGTGTGTGTGTAGATAGCAGTATGATTTTGTTAACAACCCTACAGCCAGTCGATAATCCACAATGCAGTGTTAGGCTGTATATACTGGAATGGGACACGTAAAAAAAAAAAAGCCTTGTATTTCAGATTGAAAAATATATATATATATCAAAGGGCACAACTTAAAAATGACATTTATGTAGTGACTACATGCCTCACACCCCATAATTTGGTATTTCTCCCCACACCCCTTTAATTATACATATTAACTAAATGTTCCTATGGAGAATGTGTTGAACTGGTTGCAAGACAATTGGTGATGGGGCAAAATCTATAGTGTTAGATAGGATACAGTTGTAGCTCATGTAGAGGGAATTATTCATATTGGACAGATAGTGAATAGGATGCTTGAATAGGATATGAAAAAAAGAGAAAGGAAGGTGAACCAGTGGAAGCTAATGTAAGAAAGAAAAGTGGTGGCATCCATGGTTGAAGAAAAGAAGTTACAAAAGCAAAATGAAGGGAAATGACTGGAAAAATAAAGAGAGAAGGAGGATAGATGGAAATGTAGGGAGGAATTATAAGTAAATATGGTATTATGTTGATATATTGCTATGTTGTCACTAGAAGTAATAGTAGGGATAGGAGAGACAGGATATATATATATATATATATATATATATATATATATATATATATATATATATATTAGCATTTAAGTTTTGCAAAGGTAGGCTTGGTAAAATATATAGATCATTAGTAAAAGGTCTGGTATGGAAGCAAGAAGAAAGACAAAGACAATGCAGCCATCATCACAGCATGGAAGTATAAATTAGTAACTGTGGCCCAGATGACCTATTTCCATTCCCATTCTCTGTCTTTGTCTCTGTCTTACAGACTCCAGCATGGAGATCTAGGCCTGACATTCCAGACCATTAATACTCCCTCCTTAATGGAAGTCTTATACCTTCACAGGTCAAACGGCTACACAATCACCTGAGCCAAAGAGTTCAACCTTCATCAACACGTAAATAAAACAGACTGGGGAGATACATTTGTTACCCATTTGTTTCCGTACCTCTGAAGCAAATCATCCCCGCATAATTATAAGAGACACGACTTTGCCTTCTTCAGGACTGACACTAATGATTTGACAGGTGCCCACAAGTTCATCCCCGTTATGACATGTTTTGCTTCTTGAATGCTGGATTACATCTTGAGGTTGGGATCTGGCAAGGTCCACATGGTCTCTAGACTTACCTACCTTGCGGTTCCTTTCATTCGATGAAACTTACTGTCTACCACTACCATTTTTTTCTCGTATATGTATGAAGTCAGCACCAGAATAACAAATGCATGCTTCTGGGTATCTTTTGGGATTTCTTACATTTATGACTTACACTATTAACAAGCATTCCTTAGTTTTCTGCCCCAGCTGTCTCTAGCATATCTAATTTCCCAGTAATCATTTTTTCACCGTTATGGAGGCAGATGTTCTCTTCTTCCTCCTCATTTTAAAAATGGATTTAATTATTTCACTGAGGGCTTTGAAAAAGATATGACAACGCTAATCTTTCAGAAAAGACATAACTCATAATAGTGTATAGAAGAAGAAAAGGCATTATATTTAAATCAGGGCAAACACACAGGTCAACTGAATAAATTTAGACTCTTGACACAAATAATATATACAAGATTACTCTGCAAATGCCCAACATGTAGCCATGAAGAAAGAAATTGGCGCAAATACTTTGTCTTACTGTATTCTCAGTTTTACCAAGCAATGCTTAAGTCTGCCAGATGGAGGGCAACTAAGGCAAAAATGGGGTACTTTACAATAGTAAAATCACCACAACTGGTTCAGTCAGAGGTTGACATGAGCAGCGGATGTATCTGTTTAAAAAACATCCTTTACAATCTGTTTGTCTCAGTATTGGTACAACTTAGGTTTCTGAACCTTTAATGATTGAGAACCACTTAATCCAGGGTAAAAGTATTACCGTTAAGAATAATGAGTTTGTTCTTACTATAACCTGATACAGATTAACATTCTGTCTGATGAAACACATTTCTGTAGCCTTTTATGTATGGTGTGAGATGTCTTAACTAGTTTGCCTTTTTCAGCAGATGTCCTAATGACTGTAACACAGGTCACTAGTATATACTCTGTTTTATTATCTGTATTAGTGAACTTGTGAACCTATATAGGTTCATAATTTATGGATTGAAGTGAATGGCAAACAAATATAACAGCTAAAGAAAAAAAGTGATCACAAGTCAAATAAGGAGCTTCCAAATGTCATCATGTCAGCGAATGCTCTATTGTTTAATATTAAATATTTGTATTTATTTGCCAGGCCTGAAACCACAACAAGCATGCTTTCAGATATTTTCTGCTCTGTGGCAATTCCAATAGAAAATCTTTTCATCTATTTGTCATCTGTGTTAAGAATTAAACGCAATGGAAGATTAACAAAATAAGTGGGTTGGCAAGCATTGCCTTGACCTCTGGCTAATCCTTACACAAGGCATATAGTTCTGGCTCATTTAAACATATGTCACCACCCTTCTCTCTGATAATCAGTTCCTAGAGTCATGTTCAGCATAGAAATGAGGCATTCTAATACCCCAATAAAAG
>NC_056746.1:1404388285-1404410785 GCF_019279795.1 Protopterus annectens | reverse complement strand
TGTTTAATTCATTTTGGTATTCAGTTGGCCCTTCAGTACTTCACCTATTTGCAAAGGGGATGCATTAGTCTTGAATAAACATTTGATTTAGAACTGCAATATTGTTTAAAACATACAGTACAAACAGACTAAAAGGCTAGCAGAAAAAAAACACTGCCCTGTTACTAAAGGTAGTTAAAAATAAGGATGCATGATTTTATTCAGTAACATTTTGTGAGATGCTACTTATGTATTTTTTTTCAAACACAGACCTGATATTAATTGCAGCTGGCTTACTAGTCTGGAGTAGGATGTTAGTATGGCCTTTCAGGCAATTGATAAGACTAGTCTGCAGTTAGGTTAGCACCATTAAAGATAATATACATTTCCTATTTTACCAGTTGACCTGCTTGAACCCCTTCCTCAATGGATCCTTTTTAAGGAATTACTTCTCTAACAATCGGAATTCAGTAACTTATTAAGCAAACTCTCATACATAGAATGTGTGGGCTTGGCTGGTGTGCTTGTTATTTTGTAAACTCACTACATAACAGTGCTACTCTCCATAGTGTACAAGGTTACCCCCTAACCAGTGGTAGTATACACACGGTTTCATACATTTATTTTAAATGCTACATTTAGTGAAAAGGCAAATACAATGCATCTTCTTAAACTTTTCCCCAGGATTTAACAAAATCCATATAGGTACAGTGTATAGCCTGCACAGAATCTATCTGTATACATGGCTATGGTTCCCCCTCAGCAGCACGCCAGGCATATCAGTGACTGTATATAAGTGTGAGGCTCCCTGTAATGCTCCCAGCCACTGTTCTAATGTTGTGAAGTGTGTCAACTAATAAGTCTTTTATGTGATGTGTTATTTTTTTTATATTTTTATAATTACTATTTTTATTTTTAACTGCATGTTTGAGCTGCATGTCTCAGAGCATGGCAATGCCCAGCACTGCTCACATATAGAGAGCTGGCACCTGCTAGACATCTAAAAATAGAAACTAGATGTAATTACTTATCATAATTATATATATATTTTTTTTTTCATTGACGTTTGCTTGGTGCATTGCGGAGCATGACAGAGCCAAGCAGAGCTCATACATACATGGCAGACACCTGCCAGACATTTAAAAATAGAAACCAGATGTAATTAATTATATATTTATAGGTGTATTTAAGAGTGTTTGCACAGTGCAGTGCAGTGTTCAGCAATGCAAACAGGTAGCCTAGTAGTATATGTGAAGATATACTAGTTTTTATAACATTCAACTAGTTAATGCCTACCAATGTTTGCACAGTGCTAAGCCTTGCTAAAACCATGGTTCTGCAAGTTTTCACATTGCTTGGCTTCGCTTAGCTGGCTTGCATATGATGCTGCACTTTTTTGAATGTTGTTGAATGACATGTAAGAGTGGGAAAACAACCTATATTAAGCCCAATATGTGGAATTCTGCAACAGTCATTGAAGTTCATTCAACTGTTGGTATGGCTGGTGGTGTTGTTGAAGGTGTGTGTTTTGGGCGCAGTTGTGAGGCATTCAGGAGTTCAGGGTCATGGTCAGGCTCCTTATTAAAAACCATGAACCCCGACTGATGCAGGGCAGATACCAGGGCTCAGAGTGCAAGGCAGAGGCTTGGGACTGTTTAGCCAGGAAACTCACCAGTGTTACTGGTATCCTACACACAGGTGAGCAGTGCCATCTCAATTTTGATGACCTGAAAAGGAGGAAGAGGGGGGAACCCTGGACACCTAGGTCCAGGAAGCTCGAGCTGGGAATGCTCTACAATTATGTAAGTATGTCTTCCTCTTTCTAGCCAGCATGCAAGCTAAATGTCTGCAAAACAGGTATGCATAATGGTGTGCTTTTCTCCCAACTGCTATAGCTGAGAGGGCTCGCAATGTTGAGTCCCATGAAGGCTGTCTAGCCAGGTTGCACCATGAGCATGTATGGATTTAGTATGCCAACTGTAGTGCAATAAGCAAGAAAGGATAAAGCATTTACTGCAATAAAGTATACACAAGAAAACCTGTACTGCAATAAATGGGCATGTAGAACTGTAGTGCAATAAATTTGTAATTAGAGCTGTAGTTCTGTAGTGCAGTAAATGAACAATACTAACTGTATATCAATAAAGCATTAGCGATACCAATAACAGTAAGCAAAATGTTGTTCAGCAGGATTTTGTTTTGTCAAAACCATTGCAATAGAGCTGTATGCATTGATTGTCTATGGTAAGCCAGCAATTCTAATGGTCTGCAATCTGTATTGCTCAACCCATAGTAGTGTCCAAGGCTGTCTCCTGCCCAATATCATATCAGTCATATAATGTTCTCTATCTTCCTCAGACAGCAGGTAATAAAGGTATATAGGTGAGGTAGCTCAGTCCATGGGCAGATATTGTGTGGACTTCATAGATATTTCAAACCAATGAAATAAAATGTGTTCACTAACATTTTTGATTCTAAAATACAGCTTTTTTTCATAAATGGAGCATGGCTGTATTCCATGCATGTGTTCTATTGTCACTGCCATCTAAGATAACACTGTAATAGTACTAGAATGCCAGAGGAATGTTCCGTAACTTGTATTGCTCATTTCATTGCATAGTTCCAGGTGATCTCAAGGCAAGTATCCATCACTCAACTGTAAGCAGTAACTTGGTAGCTTAGCCTGTTAACTACTTTGTTTGCAGTACATTTTGCCACACAGTCATGGGTTCAAATCCAGTAGTGTATAGCACTAAAATTGCAGTAGCAGTCATGTAATGCTCACATTTTCTCTCTCACCAGGAACAAAACAAATGTATGGGTGAGGTGTCCCAAATTTTGAGCAGATAGCGTGTTTATATTTCACAGAATGTTAACATCAATAGCATGAATATGTTCATCAGTATTGTTTCTGTCATAAATAAAGCTGTGTAAAACCAGTATGGCTATATCTCTTGCATGTCTGTAATAGGTCGCTGCAGTCAATTATTACATTATTTGCAGATGTCCCCTGCAGTCATAGCTATTGGGTTCTACTCCTATGCCTGCCAACTAAGCCATGATGCCTGTCTAGTTTAGTTACTGTACATAAACATGCCTCTCAAGTGTCACGATTTCTTGTAATGTAATTAAAACTGCCTAATTTGCCTGTCACATGATTAGCAGATAAATTAATGCCTGGAAGGCAATGTATTACCAAATCCATTTACAGAACACCTGGGTACTTACTTAAGTCCACATTATGTGAAACTGTTCCGTGTAGTGGTGTACCTGCATTTGTTACCGCTTGGCCCATACCGACCCATGCTAACAGCTTGAGAGGTATATGCATGCTATATCAGTTATAGGTGAATTGTACTCACTGTACTCAAACAGGACAATACACACCTGTAAAGTATATATTTCAGTGTACTGAGAGATATAGGCTGCAATGTCAGTAATGGAATTTTTCTGTCTCTCCCCACTCCTTATTCTCATTTATTACTGTTATTTATTATTATGATTTAATATTAACATAATTTATCACACTAACTATATTTTGGAAAAAATGTGTTTCAGTATTTATATGTTTTATTATGATTTAATAATATATTTTGTTAAAGTAACTATGTACTGGAAAATGTGGTTGAGTATTGTTATGTTTTATTATGATGCAATATTAACATATTTGTTAAACTAACTGTTTTGTTGGTCCTACTTTTTACTGACATGCTGTTACCATACTAACTGTTATGTTATTTAATGTTGTGTTGCATATGTTATACATTAATATGTATTTGGATGAATAAATATGATGTTTGATTCTGTTAATACTAACATTGGTTTGGTTATTACTAGCCATAATGTATTGCTATACCTCATATCCCACAGCACGTCAAGGTAGGCTGGTTCCATCTGATTCCCTACCTTGCCTCAACTGGCCATGGCACCAGATCCCAGGACATCTGGGACCCAGACCGATGATTCCCCCTCTTCTGCCCCTGCACTACCTGCAGCATCGGGTAGTACCACCTGAGGGGATGGGGCTCAACCCCCCTCTGGGAGCAATGGTGGAGAGGGTATTGTCACCCATATGGAGCTGCCAGTCTTGGTGTGCAGGATAGTACACCATGGCTATGAACACCACCTGCACTGGACTGAGGGCATGCTGGCCACCCTGATGGAGCAGCTTCACCCTGGTGCATAGCCTCTAGCACAGCCACCCTTGTGGCAATGATGTAGCAGTGTCACCAGTCCCATGGGTGGTGACATGAGTCACACTGCTGCTGTCTGGAGGCACATGGGACTCAGATTCCACAACACCCTGCCTATCCAAGGTGTTGACCCCCCTCATGTGTCACACACCACCTCTGTCTGCTGTCTTGCTTCTTGTCTGTTTGCAAATGCATCCTTACCTACCCAACGTACCTCCCCCAACATTCCACTCTCACCATAAAAAAAAATGGGCACCTGTCCCCCCCCCCAAAAAAAAAATATATATATATATCTAATAGGGAGGCGGAAGCCAAATGCACTCTGGCTAGGCTTATAAATGCCCTAGGGCAGATAGCCTAGTATCTACCTATGAACCTATGAACCTATACATCTATATATATATATATATATATATATATATATATATATATATATATATATATTATATATATATATATATATATTATATATATATATATATATATATATTGGCCCATGCATAGCTCTCTATTTCACACACATGTCCACTGGACACAAGTAATTTGGTCCAATTGGGTTGACAATGCAATTATGTTGTCCTCACCCCTCTCTCTGGGGTTTGCGTATCCAAATTCATCTACAAATTCTGTCAAAATGCACAGTTGTTGATGGACATGAAATGGATAGCTATGATTCTTTCTTACACCCTTTGTGCACATCACTGCCTGCCTTTCACTATGTTTTCCCATCTGCTTGCCCCCATTTCACCACTTTCCTGTCTCCCCTTTTTACTTTTTTTATATTGTTTTAGCACGGAGCTGCATGACGCGCCTCGTTGTGCAGCTTTGCTAAGCTCAGCTAACTAGAGCTATAATGAATACATATGTTTCTAACAATGTAAAACACACGTACACAATAAACAACTCTGATATGTTTCAAACCTGAGCCCATCATACCTGCAGCACACTACATTAACCTGCCACGCCACACAACTCTTAATTAAAACAAGTGCTTTAGACAAAACATAGTAATTGCCAATTACAGTTATTAGGTGTGTTTCAGCAGAGCTGTGTGTCACACCGCACAAACTGGAATAAAAAAGTAATGGAAAAAATGGGGGTGTACCTTGGACCCTTGTGCAGTAGTACACCATTAGACAGCCAAGGACATGATAATGGATGTAACTGAGGCTATGACAGCAGATAAATGTTCCCTTTTATCAGCAATATATAGAAAGGCACCTGCTAAGGCACTCATGGCAAAATGCATATTAATCTGGGACTCTGGTACAGAAATACATCCATATAAAGCCATGCACATACTGAAGGATGTAGTAAACGTCTGTCACAGCCTGTGTGTGCACATATATCTTGCACATACACCCACTGTAGCAGTTACTAAGTAGGTCATTCTGTTAAATTCCTTGCATACAGTACATTTTGCCACACACAGTCCTGGGATCAAATCCAGTGTTGTGTTGCATTTCAGTTACATTATTGTGAATACAGCAATTAATGAATGACTCATGCATTCATTATCCACACAAAGCATTGCAAATTAAATAACTGCTTTTCACTGCTGGAAGTCACAGGCCTGCAGGTAGGGACACACATCACATATCCGTGCAGCAGTACTATATGTCGCCTAGTGCTCTGTTATTGACACAGTTGCCTAACATATGTACCTTAAACACATGACGCAGTTAGAGTATAAAGGGTACTTTCACCCTGGTTCTACCTCTATAACAAGGCTGACACAGCTAACACAGATACACCTGCAACTTGTTGTCCTCAAAAGTGTTCACACTCTCTGCCTGTCTATTATTTGCAGCTGCAGTCTATGGTACAGACAGCTCTATGTAAAGGTTTCTGCTATAGACCTACCATCTGCAACAATGCAGTCTCCTCACCCCAGTAATGTCCATCTCAACAGCTAGAAGGCCTTATATATTGCACAGTGGTTGAATGTCATTGGCTAATGATACTGCAAATCAGCCGTTTTGCTGCAATTAGCATATCAGTCACAGACTGGTTGAGAGGCAATTACCTGCTAATGAGTGGCATGTTAAAATTCAAGCAGCTGGCCATGGGCAAACATTCTGTATGAAATTACCCTCACACAGAGCACACCTTTGTGACACAGTAGGAGTACTGCACTCCACCACGTATGTAACTGTTTTTTGTGTATAACAAGATGCGAATGGGAGGACAGAGGTATGGTGAATAGGGAGTACAGCATTAATCCTGCCTTAGACCTGTGGTAATGACATGTCATTGATACCCTGCTGTCTTGCACATACAGGGGACGTACAATATATCAGGGTTGCATTGTCTTTTGTCATTGTAGCACACTAGTGTTGTTGGACATTCCAATATAGTGGTGGTAATATTTGTCTGGTACTGGTCTTATGACACATTAGTGGGTGGCTGGCCTTACAGGACACACCACAGTAGACTGGAGTGTTGTGTGTATGATCATATAGCAGAATCTTTCATGGCACACAGGGAGCTACCTCAGTAATGATACTTAGTTGTTTCCACACACATAGTATGTTGTCACACTGTGGGGTATGGCATGTGTGACAAAGCAGTGGATGGTGCCAGCTATTTTGTTCTTGCTGTATCTGTACATAGTGGACATCCATGTATTTGATCCTGTGTAATATTTTCCCCTTTTGGTGTGTTTCTGCACTAATGTATCGCATAAGACATGCCCCCTTCTCAGATGCAGAGAATGAACTTATACTTCAAGGACTATGGCAGCATCATCACATCCTGCTATCCAAGAGGAGACATAACAGGGAATAGTGGGCTGCACTGTGGGCAGACCTTGTCTGGGATATGAATGAGACTGGCCACCAGGACAGGACATATGAGCAGGTTTGACATTGCGCTATGGACATGGTGAATGCTGCACGATGAAGGGCAGCTGATGTAGCCAGGGATCATGCCATCACCACAGAAGGGCCTGCAATGGACCAACCCCTCACAGCCAATGAGGAATTCCTGGTGAACCTAGGGACACACGACAGCTCCCAGGCATCCATTACACCATACATCATGGAGGTGGGTGCCACAGTGTCCACAGCAGAGGATTGTGCAGGTACGCTTACTGTGATCACCATTGTAATACTGCAGCAGTGATTCTATCAGGCTGTACATACCTTTATGGGGGTGTCAGGTCTATGTGCTGTGGGGGGTTAGCTCAGTTGTACACTCATAGTCAGAATGTCAGCAATACATCACGTAAAACACTAGCTACTTAACCTGTAAGATATACACAGGTATTACCTTGTTGTGCTGCATCATGCAGTGTTACTGAAATTACCTCACCCTCACCTTTTTACAGGTCCATCAGGAGTTGTCCAAGGATATGGTCCTGCTATGGTAAACTTGATTTCGTTTTGTTATGGAACATACATATGCTATTATGGGTGAGGGCCAGTATAATACCCTACGTACAGGCAATTTTATTTATTTATTTATTTTCCATTTGTTTACCAGGTTAGTCTGACTGGGCACAAGGTGACCATTTTCAGCAGAGGCCCAGGGAAAAAAGCTCCAAATACATAGTAAAAAATTATAAAAAGATAATAAAAATAATAAAAAATTATATAAACATAGCTATTTTGTACAAAGAGCATAGAACATATAAAAGGAGAACAAATCTGAGTTTTACAATTGATGCTGCATACAGTAATATAATAATATAATATAATATAATATAATACAATATAATATAATATATAATATAATATAATAAAATAATTATAACAATTATAATATAATATAATATACAGTAATATAATATAAAGTAATGTTGTGTATAACCAGAGTAGAATGTTTGTATGCTCCAGTCTGGAATAGTTGCCTAAATTTACTAGAGCGGGTGATCACAGGAATGTAACTGAATGAACAAACACTTTTGCAGTTATAGTTCAGAGCAAATAGGCCTCCTGGTGTACATGAGGCAATTAATCTGACATGCCTGGTATATACCGAAAGGTCGATGGTACATATCTTAGGCATTGAATCTTGTATTTGTATATATTTGTTAAGATAGGTGTAATGGGTTTTATGTGCTGTGTTATCAGATATAGTGTCATTTTGCATACCCAAAAGGTACATTGTACTGGCCAAGTGTCACATGATTTATCTAATGTGCTTGTTATAAAGACTTTGAGTCAAATTTGTATGTCATGAGGAAGTCTGTTGTGCATGAAAGCAGAGATGAGAGGCTGCAAGAGTGGCAATGCAGTTGTGGATCCTCATTATTATGCTTCTCTGTGGATTTTCCATACAAAATAGTGCAGGTAGTAATGCACTATTTTTGTCTTTGTTTACACAGGTGACCGGGAGTGTTGGGGTCTCTCCCCCTTATTACCTGATGTCAGTGTCTCTTTGGACTCTAATGATGATGATGGCCACAATGAGGCACAGGTAGGGTTGTTGAGGGCTAAACCTGTCCCAGAGGTTAACATCCTTCTGCCCCCATTATGACTGCACACAGTCAGTATGCCCACACATACTCAGTCCCCATAGGCTTCGTATATGGGACTGTCAGAGCATGAAGACACTGAACAGGCCAGTGTGGCAACTATGGCATCAGTGAGTGTAGACACTGGCTATAGCCAGAGATCTGGCAAAGTTCCACACAGGCGGATTGACAAGGGTGCTCATAAGAGGACTGTTGTCCATCCACCACCTGTTGAAGGTGTCACATCACGGGCCAATTGGTGCATGTTTCAGGCCATCATGGAGGCACTGGCATGTTCTGAATGGAACACCAGTTGAATGCTTAGGATTATAATCACAGTATGACATCTGTGACTGCCTCCACCACATTGAGGACACCCTGGAGTGGTACACTGATGCAGTGGACAGATGGTGGGCCGAGACAGTGTCTGTCTTGGGCTGCACATTTTCTGTGCTGGAAAGTCAGGTTGGAGTTGGGCATCGGACTCATGGATGTAGGTCAGCAACATCATCTGCTGAGAATCCACATGGCCATGCATAGTTATGCTCCTGTAGTGGCAGTACATCCAGCGCTACAGAGGTGAGTGTGCTGTCCACACCACAATATGGCAGCCATGGGCACGTGGTCCTGTGTAGTCCCATGGGGGACATGGTCCCAGCAGACAGCAGTCACCATCAGTTGCTAGCACCACATCTGACCTTGGACATGGTGGTGCCAGCACAACTCTTGGCAGAACCAGTTCCTGTGTTCAGGGCCAGAGAAGGTGAACTGTCAACTCTACCATCTATGGTCCACAGCTGTCCAACATACACATGTGTATGGCTACCACTGAGCCTGACTGTGTACATGCACACACACACACCACTGTCACATGCAGGTCACCTACAAACACACAAGGCACCTCTGCATGCTCCATCTAACCAGCTCCCCTTCCTGACTCACACACACTCTGTCAACCATTTGGGCCAGCGTAGGCCTCCAGCACCCCCACACACCACCCTGTGCAAGTGATGATACCTGTGCCACATCCCTGTAATCCTACCTATCAATGCGGACAAATGAAGCTATGTATCTGATGCACTGGGTGACTATATTACTTGACATGTACATTTGTAATATAATATTGTTTTGCATGCCACTTGTAGTGGTCACCAACATATAATGTATGCTGGCATGTGTCATGCGTATGCAACATACTTTTGTGGACCTTATTTTTTATGATGTTGTACTGCTGGTATTGTTACACACAGACCTGTGTGTGTTTCTGCTTCAGAAGTCTGAGGGATAACCTATGGACACACAGCAACAGTGAAGCAGCACAGCATGGCATGGCAACACAGCAGAAATATGACTTCAGCAAGGTACAGCGGCATACACGCATGGCTCCATAGGTTCACATCTGTATGACAGTCTACCAAGGACAATGGCAGTGGTCAGTGTACTCATGTATTCATAATTTGTGATAAGGTCTGCTACAGGGCAGGGATTCTACCTTCCTCACCAGGTGGTGCTTTGATGTGTACATGAGTGGCACCAGTACCTCAGGGTAGTGTGGTACATGGTAGAACAACTGCATATTGTTGGCCCTCACCTCAGGGATGAGGGCAAAATAATGTGTTCACTGGCATGTGGTAGCATGGCATCCAGGACCTGGTGGAGTACCCTGGATGCTGATCCTGGATGCTGATTCCTATGAGACCCCCATCATGTCTCCAGTTGCCCCTTTGAAGGTACCTGTGGCTGTTACCCTAAGGGCTACACATACATTTGTTTCAACTGGGATGGGTTCCCCTCTTCTGGTTCTGGGCCTAAGCTGAGGGTAGCAGAGCTCAGTGAGTTCTTGTAATATGTCCCTGTCCACCTTATAGTGCTCTACGATCTCCAGCTTGTGTAGTTCCTGGAAGGTTACCCTGGGCCTAAACACTCTCCTTCTTCTCTGCCTAGGCCTATTGTCAGTAGCAGCAGGATTGACATCAGCATCTAGCACGTACAGATGTAGTAGACCTGAAGCAGCCCCTAGCATTGTTTCAGTTAAAATTCCGAGTCTGTACTCCAATGGTGCAGAGTATGGGAGAAAATCATATTGTAGGCTGTATGCATACTTTATAGTGCTCTGCTGTAGGTGCTGCCTGCGTGATTGGCTACCTATGATGCAATAAACCTGCCTAATATATCAATGACATCATTTAATGGCCCTAGTTTAAGTTAAGCAAGGCTCAACGCTAATTAATACATCATTGACCTTTCAGATACTCTAAGCAATGTGGTGTACCATGCAAATGTGCGCCCCATAGGTAAACACTGCTCAATAGTCAGTGCACACACACCCCAAACTTCTATGCTCAGCACAATGTTACTCCACACAAACACATGGAAACATGTGCCCTGAAGCTAAACAAAGCTTAGTCATCAGTGTACACACCCCTCGGGCTTCCACTCTCAGCATGGAGTTGCACCATGCAAACAGGAGAAGCTAAGCTCTAATCAGTTTAGATATTATTGGACACACCCTCTCTTGATGCCAGCTACCACCTCTGTGGACACCCACTTGGTTCTCTGCCTACTAGGTGGGGATATGCAGACATGGTTACCCCATTATGCTGTCCAGTATCTCCACCTCATTTGCATAAGGATCCGTGCTCACAACCTGGATACTACATGCTTCCAAGCCCTTCCACATTAGCAGCAGCAGCAGTGTACCATTGTAGATACTGTACACAGGGTCCTGTAATAGATTTCTGTCTCATGATATTAATATTTGATTTTTCCAGGTTTTTTTAATGTCATGTTTAAGCACTGCAGCACTCCGTGCAAACATGCTAAGATTATTAAAAACAAATAATTTATTTTCATATATTTACCATATTACTATATATAAGTGGATAGTTTTGCTCATATGGGTGTGTCTGTCTGCAGTCCTCCACAGAGAATTTTTCTGTGTACACTATGGACACTGACACAGGGTCTTCAGAGCTGCCTATCTGCTTTTTGGATTGCTCTTCCTGCCTCATTTGCATGAGATTCACCTGCTTATGAGGTGATTTGCATGCTATGGAAATTTCCATGTTGAAGCGCTTGTGTGAGCCATTCAGCAGTACTTAATGAACCTAAAATTGCTCGCACTTATGTTGACAGTGTGGCGTGATACCTACAGGGTTAAAAAAAACATGTCGGCTTTATTAAATTCCCCCCTTTATCTTTCAAATAATTGCAGATGTTTTTCTTAATTAAAAAAAAAGCTTTACTACAAAATAGTTCACTTTCTGTATTTCACTTTTGAGAGGACATTTGGATTTCTCCAGCTTATTATAGCTTTCCACAGATACTTTTCTTCCCTGGCTACTGGCTAGGGATATTTATGTGTGCTATCAAAACTGTCTTACATAAACATCTTCTGAGAAGCTATATCTGAGGCATTTAATAGATCAAAAAAGTTGAACATCATTTACTATTTCAGGGAATAAAGTATTTTTGTCCAGCTCCAATCATGCACAGTAAGCTCTTTTCCAGTAATCTTGAATACTGCATAGCTTTGGAGGCCTAGAATATAAAAAGATTTGCTTTCCATTCCCATGCTAACATCCATTTGGCAATACTATCCTGAAATATTTTATCCTGTAAATACATAATGCTCTTCCTATAAGGCTTAAAATCATGAAAGGAATGGGCACTCAAGTAATCTTATGCTGTATTGCTATGTCCTCCTTACTCAGATTGTTAGGCAGAAAAAAAAACATGGGAATTAAGTCAGCTTTATCCCTATTGTGCCTACAACAAGTTTCACTTCTGTAATCTTTGTTAATTTAAACAACAAAGTTTTCACCCACAAGGGCAGATGCTGGTAAACAAGTTGAACACCACAAAGCACGCTCCACCAACAAACGAATGAGCAATTTCCTTTTATTATAACATCCAAGACTAAGCGCTTTCGCCAGCAATCTGGCTTCTTCAGAGTCTTCAGACTCTGAAGAAGCCAGATTGCTGGCGAAAGCGCTTAGTCTTGGATGTTATAATAAAAGGAAATTGCTCATTCGTTTGTTGGTGGAGCGTGCTTTGTGGTGTTCAACTTGTTTATCTTTGTTAATTTCCTCACTGTCGTGTATAATTCTGTGAAATATTGTCATTCACTGATGATAGAGGTTGACAGTCATCAGCATGTTATCTAAAGTGTGGCACTATATCCAGAGACAACTACATGTTACACATTTACCAATGATACTGCAAGGTGCTCCTATTAGTAAAGCCTCTCACTAGGCATATGTACTCACAGAACTACAGAGGACTAAAACCTTGCAGAACTCTGCAAGTGGGATGGAATAAAGAGGAATAGATGATATTGGAGGCTAGACTCTCTGCAACTGACTGAACATGAAAGAGGTGAGATGGTGAGGTACCGCACCTGAAAGACTGCAGTAATACTACAAATGGCCTCAAGGGATCACATCCTCCATAAAGTTAAATGCAATGAGATATCATGCATGCCCACTATACAAAAAAAGCATAGCTTGCTCACAACTAGCAGATCATACATGACCTTAGTGAGTGCCATCTTACTATTATATTTTGACCAAATTCTTGATTGGAAAAATTGACAAATAACATCTAAGGTAAGACTACAGCTTCACATACACTACCTTCTACAGAATATTATTTGTAAATGGAATGTTCAGCATTAGCCAGTATTTATCCAGATTATCACAATCTAATCCCAGATTTTTAGAACCTGGAGTAGTTTTCTTAAGAGCAGTTGGAAAAAAAAAAATCAAGATAACAAGGATGAAAAGACACTCCCCGGATTCAGCAAACTTCCGTGCAAGAATAGTTTATTCTTGCATGTAAGGGACCGTTCCCGTTCAGCACGGCAGCACGCCATGCATATGTATGAAGGCACACTGTTGTGCTCTAAAACGTACATGGTTCTGTGTACGAGTGCAGGGGGGGTGTCTGACAGCAGTGTTCTCACAATGCACATGCCCCTTGCACCCCATAATTGCCATACAGCAATGTAATGGCAGTGAGAGTGTCCGCAAAATAACTCTCAACCTCAGAGTGTAAGAAATCTGGAGAATGGAAATAAAAGTCTGGCTCACAGACTTAAGTTGATAGAATAACATGTTATGCATTAGCATGAATGTGCTGAAGTATAAAACACAAATGTCTGTCAGTATTTTCTAACTGCAATCTTTAATGATTTGCCACTAATCCACCCAAAAGCCACACATCTATGAAAAATGGACCAAAAATATAAGGCAGAGATTAAAGCAGTGTGTGACAATCTGTACAGTTGAAAGGTATGCTGGACACTGTGAGCGTCTTTGGAGCATACCTCAAATGCAAATCTTGCCATGTTATCACCATTGTAAAAGCACAGCCCCCCACAGATAATGTTGCAGAAATCAATGTGCATATCCCAACAGTACAAAAATAAAACACAACAGTTTAAGTTTTTTTTTTTAGTCCGCAATAAAGTTTAAGCATAGCTGAGTGGGTGTGTGCATTGCGCATCTGTGTTTAGCCTAGCTTATACATCATAAAGAGCTAAATAGGTATATATGCCTAAATACAGCAATGTAGAAATAGAGAAGTGGTTAGATCATTCACTTTCCAAATAGTCGTTCCTGGTTTGATCCCCAATAAAGCCCATTAATAATTTACATGTGAAAGCAGTACATAATTTATTTATTTAATAATTAGGTAGTAAAGTACACGTATTTGTTAACCAGAGTAGTGTAGTAGGTCCAAATGTGAGCTGTGAGTGTAATAAAGTTGTGAAACCCCCATATAAACACAAGTGCTTCATACAGTATTGTCACACAGGAATAAATGAAATGAATGCACATTGGGGGATGTCAAGGAAGGTAAACAAATTTATAATATGGCAGGAATGATTAATTAATCCCGTACAGGTGGTAGTCAATAAAATAAACATAAGCAATGCTAAGCATGGCACAGATATGCTGACCAGGTGTAAGCATTGTATAAATATGAATGCTAAGCAATGAGTAGCCCAACTAAATTGATTTGCCCATTAGTAAGCAGTGTTGAACCTGCCCCTTTAAGCACTGCCAACCCTAGCTAAGCAGGTTTGCCCGTAGCTTAGCTTAGATCAACATATTCAAAACTGTCCAATCACGGCAAAGGGTAGAAAATTGCTGCATTTAAATATTGCAGGCGGGAATACAGCTCATAACTGGTTGTAGCTCCCACTGTAGGCAGTATGGCAGGTGTTGGAGAGGGCATGCACTTTCGGGTGCAGCGCTGGGGCATAAATGATTCCAAGGTCATGGTAGGATTCCTTGTAAAAAAACATGATGTGAAACTGCTGCAGGACCAGTACCAGGGCTCCCAATACAAAGCGGAGACCTGGAAAAGTCTTGCCCACAATCTCACCAGTGCCACTGGTATCCCTCGAACTGGTGAGCAGGTCCAGCACCACTATTCTGATTTGAAATGGAGGAAGAGGGAGCACTTGGACCAGTGGATCCAAGAAGCATGGTAGAGGGATGATGTCCCAGCAATGTGTAAGTATTCATAGCAATAACTGTTTACCAAAGTCCAGCACATGTATGTGATGGATAGGTATGCATAAATGTTTCTCTATCTTCATTACAGCTCCAGCTGAGCAGGCTGTGAACCAGGAAGCCCATGCCAGCAGGTTGCAAAGGCTGCGTCACAAGGCTGGTGAGTAACAATCTAGCTTGTAGTATTCATACCAAATAAATATAAAGGAGTAGAATGTCACCTGGCAGTATTAAAAACGGGTATGATTTGTACTGAATAAAGCAGACAATATTACAGTAATAGTCTCATATAGGTTATATATAAATAAAACTGTAACTGCCTGTCAATAAAATTCAAAAACCTGGACTGGTTGTGTTTACTCTGGTATGGTATGATTTGAAATGTGTACAGGTTAAGCATAGAAACTATTGCTCTGAAAACATTAAACAATCAAGTGTCATCTGACAAAGTTAGTGCCTCTATAAGACATGAGATTAACTGATGTTAAAAATGTCACGCAACAAGATCTGATATCTGAATAGTAATGTTGGTTAACCACTGTTTTCCACACTGTGCTATGTCAAAAGGTATGCATAGGTGTGTATGTATACGAATGTTGTAATTACAAGGTCAGATAGTTCAACAAAGAGAGAATGAGAAAGAAATTCAGAAAAGAGACAGCTGTTTCTCAATATCTCCTTCTGATGAAACACAACTGTGCTATTTTTAGCAGAAACGGCCACGGTTCGAATCCCGGGAGTGGTAGTAAGCTGTATGCATAATTAAAACTAGGATTTTGTGAAAATGTGTAGAAACTGTAAGGTAGTGTTAACAAACATTCCCTCCACAGGTCTTCCAGGTAAGAGAAGGTACAAAGTAGCTATAAGAAGGCTGTAGTTATACTGTGTCCAACACCCATGATCCAACCCCAAGGCTGCAAATGACAGCAAGATAAGTACATACACCAAGTGGTCTTCCCCAAGAAATATTCAAAAGAGTCATGCTGCCACAGCTACTGGTCCTTGCTAACAACAACCAGGGTGACCGATAGAAATCAAGGCAGAGTGTGTCAGTAGCACAGACAGACGCACACAGACAGATGCACAAAGACAGACACACACAGACAGACGCACACAGACAGACACACACAGACAGACACACACAGACAGACGCACACAGACAGACGCACACAGACAGACGCACACAGACAGACGCACACAGACAGACGCACACATGGTATGAGTGCACATATGTAACCCTGACTATGTGAATATGTGTAGAAACAGTCATGTAGTATTAACAAACATTCCCTCCACAGGTCTTCCTGGTAAGAGAAAGTATAAAGTAGCTATAGGAAGGCTGTAATTATACTGTGTACAAACATACCACTGCCCAACCCAATGCCATAGGTTGTTGTAATAATACCTGTAAAGTAATGAGTAGAGCAATGATTAAAGCTGTGACCACTACAAGAATCTACATTTGTTAGCTGACATCTCTCTCTCATCCACCTTATCTTCATCAATAATCTAAACCCATAAATGAATGGGTATGTTTTCTACCAAACCTACTGTCGGGACGTGTTCTGTTCTACAAATGTTGAAATGTATTCCAATTAATGTTCCCTGTTCATATACTATCATTGGTGTCCTGTTGCTATCAGCGTAACCTGCATGCAGGTGTAATACCCACTGTGGTTCTATATATGCATGTGTTCTGTTTGCTATGCAAATGTTCCAAATCTGTTGCTTTGGGTTAATGGGAATACTCATGATAGCTGTTATAACTAATCCTGGAATGTGTTTACCATTAATAACCAACATATGCTCTAAAACTGCAACACTATAGCACGTCAGGGAAGGCCAATCCCAGCAGATCCACCTCTCCGTCCTCATCTGGACATAGCATCAGGACCCAGCATGGCTGGGACCTACCCAGGGACCTCCTCGCCTGCCTGGTCCTACACTACCTTTGGGTGAAACCACCTCAGGGGATAGAGCTCGTTGCCCCCTCCCGGGCACAGGCGCAGACAGGATCTTGTCACCCTAAGCCAGGTCCAGGGTCTGGTGCATAGCAAGCTCAGGAAGGAATTTAGAGATCTGCTACTCCAGCTTGAAGGCTGCGTGGCACAATATTGGAGTCAGCCTGCACCTCCTGTTCATCCCCCAGCTCAGCCAATTTTGGGCCGTGAAGGTGCAGTGGTGACTGCCCATGGGTGGGGACCTCATTCCCACTGTATCCATCTGGGGGCTCGTTGGCTTCCGAATACCAAACAACCCTCCCCGTCCAAGGTGTTTATCCCCAACATGTGTCATATACCGCCCCTGTATGGCATCTTGTCTGTCTTCCTACCCAACCTACCTCCCAAAATATACCTACTATCCTTCCTCAACATCCCCACGCTCACCTTAAAAAAAAAGGGGGAAATCTGTTCCCCCAGAAAAATGTTGCCCCATACATAGCTGTCCATTTCGCACATGTCAACTGGACACATAATCTTGTCTAATTCGCTTCACAAAACATTATTGTTGCCCTCACCCATCTCTAAGGGGTTTGAGTGTCCAAATGTACCTCCAAATTCAGAATATATGCACAGCTGTTGCTGTAGAACAAATGAACAGCTATGGACCTTCTTTAGATTGATCCTGCACATCCCTACCTGTCTTTCATATTGCTTTACCCTCTTTGTGCCCCCGTTTTCACCACTTTCCTATCACCCCTTTTTTCTTTTCTTTTAAAGAAATTAGCATGGGGGTAAGGCTGTTTGCAATGCCTACATAGATTAAGTACTTTTAAGGCTAACTGTCTGCCAGCATACAAAAAACTCACAATAGGCATGAATACAACTGAAATAAAGTCCAAAACAAAACACGCCAACACGCCAAAGAATAATGTACTTCACTGAAATAGTCGCACCCCTGCAAGAACAGTTAACTTCTTTATTAACCACACAATTAATTGTGTGGTTAATAAAGAAGTTAACTGTTCTTGCAAGAGTGCGACTATTTCAGTGAAGTCAATTAGACAAGATTACGTCTGTCAGCATAGTTAACCGACAGTTATCATTGCTTACTGCTGCACAAACCAGTGAAAAACCCCTTGTTGTGCCAGGCAACAAAATAATCAGACCTAGCAAGTCCGGAAATGAAAACCCTTAACACCATAGCCACAACAGATTAACACGTAGCCATCTCAGCTGTAGATATCTTTGATGTTTATTCAAACATATCATGCAGCACAGTCATTCAACAGTAGGGAAAATGTGTGTGTGTGTGTGTGTGTCTGTATATAGATATATATATATATATATATATATATATATATATATATATATATATATATATATATATATATATATATATATATATATATATATATATATATATATATATATATATATATATATATATATATATATATATATATATATATATATATATATATATACACACATATACACACAAATATATAGCTATACATATGTGTGTATATGTATATATATATATATATATATATATATATATATATATATATATAAATATACGTGTGTGTGTGTGGGTGTGTGGGTGTATATATATATATATATATATATATATATATATAGTTGTATGTATATATATATATATATATATATATATATATATATATATATATATATATATATACATACACATATATATATATATATGGATTCCTATTACAAGAACGAAAGTTTACTACTTCGAACTTGTAATAGGAAGCCTCACTTCTGTGAAAGTTCACTTTAACAAAAGTGAACTTTTGCATAAGTGCACTTCACAGAAAACACCACAGTACAGTGGAGGACATACAAAACAAGTTAGCCTTAGGGCTATCCCCTTACTATGACCCATGCCCTAACCCTAAGGTCCATGAGTACTGCATGTAAGTTCAGTACAACACCTGTTCATTGTACTGAACTTCGCATAAGTGCACTTTCGATTAAGTGCACTTTAGGTGCAGTGATCATTCCATGCACTATTTCGAATTAGTGAAAATTTGATCTAGTGTATGGAACACATTTATATATATCTATATATCTATATATACAAACACACACACAAATATATAGTTATACATATGTGTGTATATATGTATATCTATATTTACCTATATATATATATATATATATATATATATATATATATATATATATATATATATATATATATATATATATATAGATATACATATATACATATACACACACACACACATATATCCATCAGCCCTTGTTCTGTAAAACAATAAAATAATCAGCCCTTGCAAGTATTGAACCCAGTACCCTGCAAACCATTATGCTAACAGGTTACCACTAAGCCATTAGAACTGTAGACACATCTGATGTTTATTTAAACATATCATGCAGCACAGTCATTCAACAGCAGGGAAAACGTGAATGTATGTATATATATATATATATATATATATATATATATATATATATATATATATATCTATACACACGTGTGTGTGTGTGTGTGTGTGTGTGTGTGTCTGTGCTTGTGTGTGTGTCTGTATATATATATATATATATATATATATATATATATATATATATATATACATACATATATACATATTATATATAGATATATATATATATATAGGCTAAAAAAATTGGAGAAAGGGCTGATGATATATATATATATATATATATATATATATATATGTCGTGCAGTCGGACATCTGATCTACACTCTGAATCTTGTACTGCAATAAATCTGACCAAAGGCTGTCTATATGCTGGTGAAAGGGCCCAAACTACAGACCTCTTTCAATTATTGCCCTCATCCCTTCCTCCCCAGCAAAACTGTTATGCCTTGCAACAAAATAATAAGACCTGCCAAGTCTTCAACTCAGGTCCCTGTAAACTGCAATCAAATCAATGTACCATTACACCAGCATAGCCCATAAAATAGCAATGACATTCTAAACATATAGGTTACTACAGTCATCAACAGTAGAGAAAGGAGTCTGTAGAATCAGTCAGGCACTCTGTGTATACATGTATATATGTATGGAGATGTATATAGTTGGACACATCTATACATAATACATATGTACATATATATATATATATATATATATATATATAGAGAGAGAGAGAGAGAGAGAGAGAGAGATACATCCGCATTGATTTCCACATATATGCATATATATATATATATATATATATATATATATATATATATATATATATATGTAAAGATGAATAAATACATACATATATACATAATTTTGTGTATATGTGTACAGAAATATACAGAAGTATATGACAGCTACAAACACATGCAGTCAGAGGTTCATGCTGCTACAGACTAGAAGTTTAAATGGCAAATGCACTCACTGGAAGTATCCCTTAAAATGGGGAATGTTGACATCTGTGCTGTAACAGAGACCTGGTTAAAGGCAGGAGGAAGCACGCCTGCACTAGCATACTATAACTCATTCCTCAACTTTTGGCTGCAGAACGTGGACTGAAGCTCCAAAGGTGGTGGTACTTTCATATTCATTAAGGATGCACACATCTCCAGAGTGGTTGACCAACATTATGCATTACAGATCCTGCAGGTGTAGCTAACATTGAGTAAGCCAGTGGCTCAGCTGGTAGCCTGCTATAGGTCCCCAAACATGTCCCAAGACTCACACTCCATGTCCCTAAACACCCTGTAGAATATTAGTGTCCAGCTTAACACTCTCATACTGGCTGACTTCAACTACCTGACCATTAACTGGGAAAGCTACTCATGAACTGATGCACATGCCCATCACATTGACTTGGTCCTTCTTAATGTTGGTGACTGTTGTTCTACAACAATAGTCAACTCTTACCTTGTTATATCTGAACACAAATTAATCACCTTTGGAAATCCACAGCCACTGCCCCCCCCCACCCCCGCACAGGTAACCACCATGAAAAGCATTTCCAAAGCTAACTATGGCCTCCTAAAAACAGAGGTGGCTAACCACACAGCAGCCATGCAAATGGTGACTAGTTGTATGACAGCTGAATCAAACAACAATGCACTATGAACACGTACACAAATGCATGGATACCGCCATTCCCAATACGACCAGGACACTCGCCTCCAAAAAAGAAGCTAATCTGGTGGTCCCCTGCCATAAAGAAACTGTACAACAGAAGGAGGGAACCAATATGAAATAAGGTGAAGTCCCAAGACTGGAAATACACCCTTATCAGCCTCAATTAAAAGTTGAGATCCCTCGTGAAATACCACAAAGTTAGCTGTGAGAACAGAATTGGAGCACGTAGTAAAGTCAACCACAAGTCCTCATACAGTTATGTAAAGAATCTCCATGGCAATACCAACATTTCTTCTGAGCTGCTAGACAATGGTACCCCTAAGACTGAGCCAACATATAATGCCAATATACTGGCTGACATCTTGACTGCAAATCCCCTCCCAAATGACCAATCACAATACCAGTACACTGCCAGGCACCCAGTATTACTGCAGCACAGGTTAAAACACCACTATTCAAGGCAAAGAACACAGCTTCTATGGGACATGACAATACCCATGGCTGTGTTCTACATGAACTACATATTGATCAGGCACCTCACATGTGTGCCCAATTCAAGCACATCCTCACCTCAGGCTTTGTCACTACTGAATTGTGCACGGCTACAGTTACCCATCTCAACAAACAATGTGTGACTACAGACACTGGGAAATACTGCCCCAACTGCCTGACAAGTCTGTTATGTGAAGCTATGGACTGCATCATCATGCACCTAATAAACAGGGATATGGGAATCTGCAGACTTAGGATCCCAGACAGTTTATGTTTGTGAAAAGCAGTTCATACTTCTTTGTGTCAGTCACCTGAGCTGTGGATGAAGGCAAGGTGGCACATACAGCCTACCTTGATCTATCAAAGCCTTTGATAACATTCCCCAATCAGGAATCATGCAATAACTCACTATGCTAGTCATAAAGCCCTACAAACAGTGGTAGATCAGACATACTGCTGTCATACATCGAGACAGTTGCAGACATCACTGGGTTTGCTGTAATATCCTTTATGAGGAATATGACGTTGGTAATACCAATAGATCTGAGTATTTACTGACTGCATTCCCCAGAGTCTACGACTGATTTTCCAAGTAAGGTAATGATATAATACATGCATGTGTGACTGCATATAACCTGGGATACTACCAATGTATAAAACAAATGCAAAGAGATAAGATTGTGGTACTACCCATGTATACTTAGGTGTATCATACAGTATACTCACATCCTTTGCTACTGTAATGACAGCACATAGAAGCATGTTATATACATGGAATGAAATACACTTATTAAAGATGTCATTATCCTGCTA
>NC_056746.1:1404330785-1404383285 GCF_019279795.1 Protopterus annectens | reverse complement strand
GTCTCCACAGTGTTTGTTGTAAGAGGTATTTCCAACTACCCTCTGTGGTGCTATCTGTCAGACACCCACACAAAGTCCTGCTCACAGTGAAAGAAAAGGGCCAACGCCCACATGATGTGTTTAGTTTTAGGAGTGTGTTTCCATGCAATTGGCTATAGGAATGATATCACAGCTGTTCCACATGCAATTAGCAAGTGGGGGACTCCAATTCGTGCACAGGCCATCAGCTGATCATGAGCATTACCTACAAAGGTCAAGCTGCTGCCTATGCAAAACAGATGTGTTTTTCTACATCTCCCAGAGACAGAGAAGCCAAGCCAAACCAAACCAACAAAAATCAAGACCATCCCAAGAAGAACACAAAAAAAATCTGTGAGACACACCTGTCTAACCTGTCTACCTGTGAAATACAGAAACCGGCAAAAAAAAAGGTATGTGAAACAAGTAAACATGTAATGGAATGTAGTAGGGGGTATGTAAAAGAGGTAAATAGGAAGTTCAACAAATATTTCTCAACAACATTTGCTGTACTGATATACTGCTGATCAGAACCTATGGCTATAGCATCTGTGTCTGTCTGTAGTGACATAGAACACAGCCCATGCCCCTGAGTCAGTCAAATATGACTACTACTGGAGTTTGGTTTGAACAATACTGGCTGTGACACTCGTAGGCCAGCTACTGGGATGTCGCATACATCCATATGTTAATTGTGAGTAATAGTATGATATACATGTCTGTATCAGAAATGCTAGGGACCTGTACAGGATATTTGCATAGTGAAATACTGTTGCAGCTGTGTGTGTTGAACTGCATATGAAATAATGAGCTCACACCATTCAACTGTCCAGTGTTATGCACAGTGACCATATGTGTGCCACAGGTTTGTAGTTATGTACTACAGCAGTTGTGTTATGTCTGGCAAAGAACTGGCAACCTGTGAACACTGACATTACAACATATCCTTACATTTCATTTGACTGTTTCCTTTAGGGGTTGCCACAGCAGTCCATCTGACTGCATGTCTTCCAGCCCTCTGCATCTTGCTCTTTCACACCAACCAGCTGCATGTCTGCTATCAACACATACATACACCTGTCTCAGGCCTTTCACTTTTCTTCTTACCCAGCAGCCTCATACTTAAACAAATATACTCAGCATATCTACTCATCACATGTCCAAACAAACATAATCCTGTCGCTCTCTGCCTTTGGCCCCAAGCCATCCAACCTGGGTTGACCACCTAACATACATGTTCCTATTCTTGTACACCTTCATCACACCCAGTACAAATCTTAATGTCATAAACTCTGTCACATCCACCTCTGACTCCTTTCTTATTTTTCAGTGCCACTATCTACAACCCATATAAAACAGCTGGGCTCCCCACCCCCTTGTATACCTTCAATGTCACTCTTCATGGTACTTGTCTATCACAAATCACAGCTGGCACTCATCTCCACCACCTGCATCCTGCCTGGACTCTCTTCTTTACCTCTCCCCCACACTCCGCATTACTCTGAATTGTATTTGCAAGTATTGAAGTTTATCCATCTTTGCAAACTGTACTCCCTGCATCATCACCATTCCTCCATTTTCCTTCCATTCACACACACACATTCTGTCTTAGTCCTGCTGGCCAACATTCCTCCCTTCTCTAGACCATAAGTCAACCTCTCCAGGGTCTCCTCAACCTGTTCCTTACTCTCACTACTGAAAACAATGTCATCTGCAAACAGCACAGTCAAAAGGGACCCCTGTCTGATCATGTCTGTCAAGCTGTCCATCACCACAGGACCCACAGCTGCTCCCTGATGTACTTCCGCCTCTAGCTTAAATGCACATGTCACTCCTAAACAAGAACTAACTGCTTTCACAGTAGCCTTGTACATATCCTATAGCATTCATACAGATTCCTCTGCCACTCCTGGCCTCCTCATACAATATCACAACTCCTCTCTAGGCATCCTGCCATATGCTGCCTAAGTACACAAAGCTACTTCTGACCTCATCCTTACATCTCCATCAACACTTTCATAGTAAAAATCACATCTGTACTGATCTTTCCTGGCATGAAACCATACTGCTGATCAGTAATCCTCACCGTACTTCTTAACCTAGCTTCCACCACCCTTTACCAATACCTCATGCTGTGACTGATCAATGTTATCCCCTCTGTAGTTACTACAGCTGTGCACACCGCCATTATTCTCATGATCAATACATAATTACATTTTCCCCACTCCTCATGCATCCTCTCACTTTCCAAGATCCAGTAAACAACGTGGTTGACAACAACACTGCCATTTCTCCTAAACAACTCCATGAATCCACAGGTATGTCTTGTCAACCAACAGCCTTAGCAATGCTACACCCCTTCGTAGTTATCCTTACTTCCTCCTTGATAATCTGTTGCACTTCCTGATTCACAAAACCCACATCATGCAACTTCCTCTCTCTCTCTCTCATTCTCCTCATGCAACAGACCATCAAAGTACTGTTTTTATTTGCTGTACACACTCTCCGTGCTTGTAAGTAGGTTTCCCACATTATTCTTAAGCACCCTTATTTGCTGCACATCCAGCCTATCTACATGTGTCTGTCTATCCAATTGGTACAGGTCCTATTCTCCATCCTTGGTGTCCAACTTTACATACAACCATTCAGACGCTCCATCCCTAGCCTTTGCCAGCACTCTCTTTGCCATCCACCCAATCCCCTTATACTCCTGTATAGTTGCTTCATCTGTCTGACAATCCCATTTCTCATTTGCCAACCCCTTTCACTGTATAAATGTGTAAATGTCCCTCTGCCTGCCATAGAAGCATTGCACATCCTCCAGGGTATGACTGTGAATGCAAAAGCTACCCAAATATCAACTGATGATTGTGTGTTATAGCAACGTGAAGACAGTGTCACTAATGTTGGTCCATAGCCCACCATGTACGTACGGCATCCTCCATATGTTGCCCCCTACCAGGCTGACAGGTATGACTAAGCAACAAATATGTTATGACAGTGTACCATACTGACATAGAACAGAAATGTATAGTAGTTATTACCTGTGCAGATGTGTGCATGTATGGGTAGGTGTACCTGGCTGCCTCATAACACCTGACATGGGATGCAAAACAGCATGTAACTGAGCTGTACATGTTGTACACATGTGTAATGTTAATTTGTGTGCATCCAACAGAGTCACACTTCCACAGCTAATGGATGTTGCATTGCCCTGGCACAGACATGGGTACTACCATAACCAGAAGTATCATGTAAGAAATAGGGAAGTGTCCAACTGTGGTATGACCTTGTGTCCATGCCTACTACAAACACTGATATGACCACCCACATAGATGTATGGTCTCAGCAATACCTAACTTGTACAACCTGTCTCAACCAAAGTACAGTAAACCCGTTTGCTGGACAGCAGTAGTGCACAAAGCACATAATGGGATGCTATATTGGCTGTACAAGGGACAATAGGAGCAGGCACTAACTGGTCAGCATGTCATCCTTTGTCTGGATGACCATGGTAGGACACAGGTGGATTACTGTAATGCTGATTATGAGTATAAATGGAACAGATCCACTGAGGGCAACCAGAAGGCCATCTTCACATATGTCTTGCAGTCTCATAGGCAACAACCCAGACCACCCTGTAATGGAGGCCAATCATAGCACATACGCACACAGCATTGCTGCAGCCAACCTGCTGCAGACACATTTAGGCCAAACATCACCACTCTGGCTCAATATTAGTATAGGTGGATACGCACACCACACACCCCACTACCCTCATCATCATGGGTCAGGTATAAACCACCCACTTAAATATAAAAATAGCAAGTCCCTTTGAGGACTGATAACATTCCAGTCTGCATCCTACATGAATTCAGACATATGCTTCCATCTCCATTTCATACTGTATGCAAGACAAGCCTGAGCAGCTTTGACAGGCCATCTGCAAGGAACACAGACACTGTCATCCTTCTACACAAATGTGAATTCCTGTTAATGAAATGTGCTGGCTCTCATAGGGAGGAATATGACACAACAGGACCAAGAGTACAATGCATGTTCATACAGTGCTGCATCTCATGTGTTTGTATATAGTGTACCCTGTTGATAATTAGCCATGTGCTGTCTCTGTAAAGAAGTCTGTGTAATGTCTGAGGTCCTGTGATGTGTTTCCTTGTTTATGTCTTCTAGATGCTATGCCAAGGCAGCCAGACTACACTGAGAAGGAGACTTCGGCCATAACTGAGACCATCCTGCAGAACTATACCATCCTTTTTGGTCAGGGTCGCCAAAACCAGCAGGAGTGGACTGCACTGTGGGATGAAATTGTGCAAAGTGTCAACAACTTGGACCACCATGGTGGCATGTGCAATCAGGTATGTCATAGAGCAACTGAACTGATTTGGCTTGCCCGGCAATGGGCTGCTGCTATAGCGTGGGACTGTTCCACTACTGATGGGGGGGCCATATGAACTACAGATTGACATGGCACCTCACCTGTGTGCCCTGTTCAAGCACAGCCTCACCTCAGACTTTGACCCTACTGAATTGTGCACTGCTACAGTCACCCCTCTCCACAAACAAGGTTTGACTACAGACCCTGGGAAATACTGCCCCAACTGCATGACAGGTCTGTTATATGAAGCTATGGAATGCATCATCATGCACCTAATAAAAAGGGATATGGGAATCTGCAGACTCAGGATCCCACACATTTCACTTTTGTGAAGGGTAGGTCATACGTGGTAAATTTCTTGGCATCAGTCACCTGAGCTGTGGATGAAGGCAAGGTAGCACATACAGCCTACCTTGATCTGGCAAAAGCCTTTGATAACTTTCCCCACTAAGGAATCGTGCAATAACTCACTAATCTAGGCATCAAGCCCTATATCTCTAGATGGGAAAAGAGGCACAAAGACAGTGGTAGATTGGACATACTGCTGTCATACATTGAGACAGTTGCAGATGTCACTGGGTTTGTTGTAACATCCTTTATGAGGAATATGATGTAGGTAATACCAATAGATTTGAGTATTTACTGACTGCATTCCCCAGAGTCTATGACTAATTTACCAAGTAACGTAATGATACAATACATGCATGTGTGACTGCATATAACCTGGGATACTACCCATGTATAAAACAAATACAAAGAGAATAGATTGTGGTACTACTCATGTATACTTAGGTGTCCCATACAGTATACTCACACCCCTTGCTACTGTAATGACAGCACATAGAAGCATGTTATGTACATGGAATTAAATACACTTATTAAAGATGTCATTACCCTGCTATTTTATCAGACTTGAATGTGACCCTGGTTATCAGGGCTGAGCTATGATTAGCAGGTTTAAGCATTGCTTAATTGTAAATGCTAATTAGATTTGTGCACTGGTAAGCAAAGCCTACGTGGTGTAAGCACATATTCCTTTAACCATACATTAGCACCACTTAGCTAATGTAAACCCACTTAAAGCTGCTTTAAAGCACCTAAATCACCCTGTCTCCATCAGCCCTTGTTCTACCCAGCAACAAAATAAGTAACCCTTGTAGGTCCTGAACCCAGGACTATGTACAATATAGTCACAGCACTAAGCCACTAAGGCATTTGAGCTGTAAGAATATCTGTTGTGTTTTCAAATATATCATTCAGTACACATACTGAATAATAGTGAAATATTTCTTTGAGTACTACATTTTTTTACTACTTGTTAGTGAAAACACTGCGGAATCAGTCATGTTTCTATATCTAAATATACACATATCAGATAAATATAGTGAGATGCAGCTGAGAAGGAATCTACAACACTCATATTTACACATAAAAAAAAAAAAAAAAAAAAAAAAAAATATATATATATATATATATATATATATATATATAAATACACACACATACATATGTATATATATATATATATATATATATATATATATATATATATATATATATGTATATATAGGTTCCCTTTAAATCATCGAATGTTCAGAACATCGACGTTCTGATCATCGAGACCAGAACATCGATGTTCAGAACATCGAAGGTTTAAAGTGGAAGTGTCAAGTAAGTGAGATTGTGGAATGTTGGATGTGTATGCAGGTCAGCAAGGTGCCCTGCATGTTGTGTGTGTGTGTGTGTGTGTGTGTGTGTGTGTGTGTGTGTGTGTGTGTGTGTGTGTGTGTGTGTGTGTGTGTGTGTGATCTGAGTGTTGGCATTGCAGGTAGGGTACGGGAAATCTCCCGTTTAGTGCTACCGCATATAGCGGTAAATGGGAGATTTCCCTTACCCCACTGTAGTGCAATCTCAGAGTTGGAATATTAAAGTAGGGGGGTGTGGGGGGCTGGGGTTTCAGGGGGGTGAAGCCCCCCTGCATAACATAGTGTTTGTGATTTTTCTTTTTTTTTACAATTCATTTTGAATTTTCGATGTTCTGAACATCGATGTTCTGGTCTCGATGATCAGAACGTCGATGTTCTGAACATTCAATGATTCAAAGTGAATATATATATATATATATATATATATATAATATGTAGTGGAGTCATACCTCAGCACTATATCTCTCAACCTCTTAGAGCAAGGGGACATAATGTAAGTATTGCAGTTATAAATATAGAATATTGTTACAGTAATAGGGTTTTATCAGCATACATGTTCTGAAGGAAGGCAGTTCTGAAACTGAAATGTACGCCATCAGTTACTGACAGACATCATGAAATCATCATAGTGAAGTACTATACAAGTCACAATAACGATTCTGTGGAATACAGCAGAAATATGAGCAATACACCTGGACAGTCTGAAACAATGTGGTCAGTTGAGAGGTATACACAGAACTCCTTAATGCAATAAATGTGGACCGAGCCTGACAAAGGGGGTGTTTAATGCCATGAAAATGGGGATATGTCCCAAATACTGGAGAAGATAAGCTCCCACAGTCAATGCAATCACACTCCCCTGACTGTCCTAATATAAATTAACTGGAGGAACACAAGCTCCAAGCCCACATACTTCTCACTAGTTACTGACATACATCTTCACAGCATCCTACTGCTTTGTCAGAAATACGCAACATTTATGGTGGCTAGGCAACAGTACATCTGACAAATATCTGGACATAACATCACACTAGGGAAAATACACTGAGCTGCTAGGCATGTCACCAAGCACTGTCTAAACTACAGGCAGACTGCCACAACACTAACCCAATTTTCCTATGGGGGAATACACATGTAATTGCAAATATAGCAGGCACTACAGGGATGTAACAGCATGGAGTAACAGACACCAGTGTGAAAGTGCATACCCACAACCAATCTCAACACAGTCACAGTCACGGAATGGTAAGCCTAATTAATTGTACAATATATGGACTGTGTGAACAAACCCATCATTATGTTTGCCACTCACATACTACCCCTACATATACTGGCCCAATTCACAGTGTAGTCTGATGCCTGACTGTGGTATGGGACATGTCTCAATCTGGACCTACAAACATATAAGCTGATAGAGTACCTGAAACTGGAGCAGCATGCAATGTCAGATAGAAAAGGACCAAGAACACTGACATCTACCCCACTCTGCATACAGGCCAAATAACATATTCACAATAAACTGCTAGACAATACTGACACTGTCAACAATCACCATAAGTAAACAGACCTCACTACTGTACAGACTACAACAGAATGTCCAGGGTTTTGTCCTCAAATATAAGGCCTCCTATACATAACATGTCTGGCAGTCTGATATATCACTGTGTTGATATCAGGAATGATGTCAATACGTAATGATATACTGTACATATCCACATCTTACTGCATGACATATGGACAAAGGGTGACAGGCTTGGGGGACAGAGGCACAAACACAGGGCCATCATTGACATATTGTTGTTATAAGCTGAGAAAATTGCTGGTGTAACAGGGTTTGTTGTAACATATCTCTTCTGAGGGATATGAAGTCAGAAACACACATGGATGTTACAGTTTACTGACTGCAATCCTCAAAGTATGCTACTGAATTTATAAAGACAAAAGATGTGTGAGTAACACAACAAATCTAAGACTCCAAACCCTGGACAGTCTGCAGATAGACCTACAGGTGAGAATTTTCTCAACCACATAACACTGTCATGTCAGACTTTAAATCATGCAGAACAGCCATATCCACACAAACCCTGTTAAACTAACATTACTTCAAATGTATAACAGCAATACTTACATTCTGTCCCCATGTCTGGAACATCCCCTACTGTTTGTTGGCCTGTCTCCGCAGTGTTTGTTGTAAGAGTTCCAACTACCCTCTGTGATGCTGTTTTCAGACACCCACATGAAGTCCTGCTCACAGTGAAAGAATAGGGCCAACACCCACATGAATTGCTTAGTTATAGGAGCGTGTTTCCACACAATTGGCTATAGGAATGATACCACAGCTGTTCCACATGCAACTAGCAAATGGGGGACTCCACTGTGTACACAGGTCATCAGCTGATCATAAGCATTACCAACAATGGTCAAGCTGCTGCCTATGCAAAACAGATGTATTGGTATACACCTACCAGAGAGAGAGGGAGAAGGAAAGAAAGAGAAAGAGAAAGAAAGAAAACAAACTATCAGAAATCAAGACCATCACAAGCACACTACAAAAAACATCTGTGAGACACATGTCTACCTGTGAAATACAGCAACTGAAACAGGCAAAAAAATGGTATGTGAAACAAGTAATCATGTAATGGAATGTAGTAGGGGGTATGTAAAAGAGGTAAATAGGGAGTTCTACAAATATTTCTCAACAACATTTGCTGTACTGATACACTGCTGATCAGAACCTATGGCCACAGCATCTGTGTCTGTCTGTAGTGACATAGAACACAGCCCATGCCCCTGAGTCAGTCACATATGACTGCTACTGGAGTGTGGTTTGAACAATACTGACTGTGACACTCCTAGGCCAGCTACCGGGATGTCGCATATATCCATATGTTAATTGTGAGTAATAGTATGCTATACATGTCTGAATCAGAAATGTGAGGGACCTGCACAGGGTATTTGCATAGTGAAATACAGTTGCAGCTGTGTGTGTTGAACTGCATATGATATAATGAGCTCATACCATTCAACTGTCCAGTGTTATGCACAATGACCATATTTGTGCCGCAGGTTTGTAGTTATGTACTACAGCAGTTGTATTATCTCTGGCAAAGAATTGGCAACCTGTGAACACTAACATTAAATTTCCTTACATTTCATTTGACTGTTCCAGTTAGGAGTTGCCACAACAGATCATCTGACTGCATGTCTTCCAGCCCTCTGCATCTTGCTCTTTCACACCCACCAGCTGTATGTCTGCTATCAACAAATACATACACCTTATCTCAGGCCTTTCCCTTTTCCTCTTACTTAGCAGCCTCATATTTTCACAAATATGCTCAGCATACCTACTCATCACATGTCCAAACAAACATAATCCTGCCACTCTCAGCCTTTGGCCCAAAGCCATCTAACCTGGGCTGACCACCTAACATAGATGTTCCTACTACTGTACACCCTCATCACACCCAGTGCAAATCTTAATGTCATAATCATAAACTCTGCCACATCCACCTCTGACTTCTGCCTTATTTTTCAAAGTGGCTGTCTACAACCCATATAACACAGCTGGGCTCCTCACCCTCTTGTAGACCTTCAATGTCACTCTTAATGGTACCTGTCTGTCACAAATCACAGCTGAAACTCCTCTCCACCACCTACATCCTGCCTGCTCTCTCTTCTTTACCTCTCCCCCACACTCCCCATTACTCTGAACTGTTATCTGCAAGTATTTAAGTTTATCCACCTTTGCAAACTGTACTCCCTGCATCATTACCATTCCTCCATCTTTCCTTCCATTCACACACATATATTCTGTCTTAGTCCTAATGGCCAACATTCCTCCCTTCTCTAGACCATAAGTCAACCTCTCCAGGGTCTCCTCAACCTGTTACTTACTCCCACTACTGAACACAATGTTATCTGCAAACAGCACAGTCAACAGGGACCCCTGTCTGATCATCTCTGTCAAGCTGTCCATCACCATTGTACATTAAAAAGGACTCACAGCTGCTCCCTGATGTACTTCCACCTCCACCTTTAATGCACCTGTCACTCCCAAACCAGAACTCACTGCTGTCACTGTAGCATTCTTACAGATTCCTCTGCCACTCCTGACCTCCTCATACAATACCGCAGCTCCTCTCTAGGCATCCTGTCATATGCTGTCTGTAAGTCCACAAAGATACAATGCAGCTACGTCTGACCTCATCTGTACAGCTCCATCAACACTTTCCTAGTAAACATCACATCTGTACTGATCTTTCCTGGCAAGAAACAATACTGCTGATCAGTAATCCTCACCTCCCTTCTTAACCTAGCTTCCACCACCCTTTACCATTACCTCATGCTGTGATTGATCAGTGTTATCCCCTCTGTAGTTACTACAGCACTGCACACCACCATTATTCTCATGATCAGTACACAAACACATTTTCCCCACTCCTCATGCATCATCTCACTTTCCAAGATCCCAGTAAACAATGTGGTTGACAACAACACTGCCATTTCTCCTAAACAACTCCATTAGTCCACAGGTATGTCTTGTGGACCAACAGCCTTACAAATGATACACCCCTTCATAGCAATCCTTACTTCCTCCTTGATAATCTGTTGCACTTCCTAATTCACCAGACTAACATCATACAACTTTCTCTCCCTCATTCTCCTCATGCAACAGACCATCAAAGTACTGTTTCCATTTGCTGTACACTCTCCATGCTTGTAAGTAGGTTTCCCACATTATCCTTAATCACCCTTATTTGCTGCACATCCATCCTATCTACGTGCATCTGTCTAGCCAATTGGTACAGGTCCTGTTCTCCATCCTTGGTGTCCAACTTTACATACTAAATCAGAAAAAAACCCTCTGCAAGTAGGACCAGGTGCAAGGCAGGAACTGATACAAATAGACATAAAACACCAGCACCAATTGCAGTAAAAAGCACCAAATAAAACTAATAAATTAAATACATAAGTATTTTATTGAAAAATAATATATATCCCAGACCGGTTTCAGCCAACAGGCTTTCCTCAGTGGGAATGAAAGTAGTAACAAATGTGAAGTGACACACGTGTATATATAACATGAACCATCCAATAGGATTCTTCCCAAAGTGTTCTTCCCAATATTCAAATTGTTTCCTGTGTGGAAAATAAAAAGATAATGAAAAATTATACAATAAAAACCACATTATTAATACATATGATGTAACAAATAAATAAAAAATAAAAATAAAACACATAATATTAATAATGGTCATTCAAACTGGGTGAAAACAAAGCACCCAGTTTAATGATCCAATACGTCTCTTTTTTAGTAAGGATTGAGTGCCATTCTTGTTTGTTGGATCTCTCACCAAGAATCCTGTCAATAATAGTGAACTGGAATCTGGCTGAGTTGTGGTGTAGGCAATGTCTGTATAGAGCATTGGTCTCTCTCTTGGTTCATATGTCACTACGATGCTCAGACATACGCAAACGAAGTGGTTGTGATGTTTGTCTAACATAAAATGAGCCACATGTACATGTTGCAAGGTACACCACCCAATCACTGTTACAGTTGCCAAAAAATGTTGTCATATGTCCTGTCAGTGTTTTTGCTGGTGAACTGTTTGGATGTGAAAATAAATGGACATGATGAGCAATAACCCCAGTTGTAAGTGCCCCATAATTTGCCACCTGTCATGGATAATTGATGGTGTATAGCCCCAGCCAAGCTTACCCTTGTAAAATGTGAGAAAAATGACCCAAGTGTCCTGCCTCTTTTATATCCATACTTACATGCATCACCAATCAGAGGTGTAAGTTCATCATTGGCGGTAAGAATGTTCCAATGTTTGGACATAACATTCCTGATTAAGTTGATATTTCGTCCAAATGTTGTGATGAACTGAATAGATTCATCCTGATCAGTATGAGTTTTATCACGATATGTGAGAAGTGAGGTTCTAGTTGAGTTGGAGGCAACTTGTCGAGCACTTTGGATGTCCGGCTCATTGTAACCCCTAGCTCTAAACCTATTGACCAGATCTTTTTGGGATTTTTCATAATAATTTTCTGAGGAACAAATTCTATGAATCATGAGGAATTGAGATTTGGGTATGTTGCGGATAATGTGGTTGGGGTACATACTGGTTGCATGTAATAAGTTGTTATACTGGGGATATTTGCAAAAAGTTTTACTTTGTAAAGTGTCATATGGATTCCGAGTTATGGCAACATCCAAAAAATGAATCTCAGACCTGTTGCAAGTTAAGGCGAATTCTATGTCCCATGTGTTCTGATTGAGATACAATACGAATTCTGCCAGATATTCCTCATCTGAATGCCAAACCAACCAACAATCATCCAGATACCTACGCCAAATGTCAAGTTCCTCAAGATATAGATTGTGTATGGAGTCATAAATGAGATGTTTCTCAATGTATCCCATAAACAGGTCTGCATATATAGGAGTGGATGATGCATACAACCATTCAGATGCAACATCCCTATCCTTTGCAACCACACTCTTTGCCATGCACCCCATCCCCTTGTACTCCTTCATGGTTGCTTCATCTGTCTGACAATCCCATTTCTCTTTTGCCAACCTCTTTCACTGTATAAATGTGTAAATGTCCCTAACACTCACTGCCACACTCCTAGCCATTCCCCTCTCTGCCTGCTATTGGAGCATTGCATATCCTCCATGGTATGACTGTGAATGCAAAAGCAACCCACATATCAAATGATGTACATGTGTTACAGCAATGTGAAGACAGTGTCACTAATGTTGATTCATAGCCCACCATGCATATACGGCATCCTCTACATGTTGCCCCCTACTAGGTTGACAGGTGTGACTGAGCAAAAAAAGTGTTATGACAGTGTCCCATACTGACATAGAACAGAAATGTATAGTAGCTATTACCTGTGCAGATGTGTGCATGTATGGGTAGGTGTACCTGGCTGCCTCATAACACCTGACATGGGATGCAAAACAGCCTGTAACTGAGCTGCACATGTTGTACACATGTGTAATGTTAATTTGTGTGCATCCAGCAGAGTCACACTTCCACAGCTAATGGATGTTGCATTGCCCTGGTACAGACATGGGTACTACCATAACTAGGAGTATCATGTAGGAAATATAGAAGTGTCCAACTGTGGTATGACATTGTGTCCATGCCTACTGCAAACATTGATATGACCACCCACTTAGCTGTATGGCTTCAGCAATACCTAACTTGTACAACCTGTCTGAATCAACATAAAGTAAACCCCTTTGCTGGACCGCAGTAGTGCACAAAGCACATAATGGGATGCTATATTGGCTGTACAGGGGACAATAGGAGAAGGCACCAACTGGCCAGTATGTCATCCTTTGGATGACCATGGTAGGTCATAGGTGGATTACTGTAAGGCTAACTATGAGTATAAATAGGACACATCCACTGAGGGCAACCTTCACATATGTCTGCAGTCTTAGAGGCAACAACCCAGACCACCCTGTAATGGAGGTCAATGATAGCCCATACATACACACCATTGCTGCAGCAAACCTGCTGCAGACACATTTAGGTCAAACATCACCACTTTGGCTCAACATCGGTATAGGTGGATATGCACACCACACACACCACTACCCTCATCATCATGGATCAGGTGCAAACCGCCCACTTAAACATAAAAATAGCAAGCCCCCTTGGGGACTGATAAGATTCCAGTCTGCATCCAACATGAACTCAGACATATGCTTCCAGCTCCATTTCATACTGTATGCAAGACAAGCCTGAGCAGCTTTGACAGCCCATCTGCAAGGAACACAGACACTGTCACCCTTCTACACAAATGTGAATGGTGATTAATGAAATATACTGGCCCTCATAGGGGGACTATGACACAACAGGACCAGGAGTACAATGCATGTTCATACAGTGCTGCAACTCATGTGTTTGTATATAGTGTACCCTGTTGAAAATTTGTCATGTGCTGTCTCTATAAAGAAGTCTGTGCAATGTCTGAGGTCCTGTGATGTTTCCCTGTATATGTCTTCCAGGTACTATGCTAGGTCAGCCAGCCAACACTGAGCAGGAGATTTCGGCCATAACTGAGGCCATCCTGTAGAACTATACCATCTTTTTTGGTTGGGGTCACCAAAACCAGTGGGAGCGGACTGCACTCTGGGATGAAATTGTGCAAAGTGTCAGCAACTTGGGCCACCATGGCCGCATGTAAATCAGGTATGTCATAGAGCAACTGACCTGATTTGGCGTGCCTGGCAAGGGGCTGCTGCTGTAGCATGGGACAGTTCCACTACTGGTGGGGGGCTAGCTATGCAGCCTCCTCTTATGGCAGTGGAGGAGCTCCTGGTCAACCTTAGGGTAGCCCCCACAAGATGATCTACACAAGAACTTTCAGTCATGGAGGTGGGTGGCACCCAGGCAACAGGCGAGGAGTGTCCAGGTAAGCCAAAGTGCACATTACAACTATTCTACAGAGTCTTGAGATGCTTATGTCAGGGTAAAATGCTACCACCATAACTGCTATATCACTCCCACTACTAAAATGGTACTGCCTAACACCTTCCTCATTCATTATCTCCTATATGATGCCCCACCTCTTACCAACCTTCAATCTTCTCTAAAAACAAAGCTATCCTCCTGTTATGAGAAAATGTCTAAGTTTGCTATCAGCTATAAATCTAAATATCACCACTACAATGCTATACTCAAACTAAATTTGCTTGGACTTACCAACCATCTTATCTACATTCAACTTACTCATGCCAATAAATTCATCTGTAATGCCTCCATCTACCCCTCCCTTGCATCCCCCTTCAAAATGCAGATACCCAACAGACTTCTAAGATCCAATAACCAGAATTGTAATTAACTGCTTGAACATATGGCAAATGGGAGGCAGCGGCCACATGACAGTATCTCAGAAGCACGATCATCTGGGCTTACACGTGCCCATGCGCCATCACGCCCCCATATGGGTGGTAACACCCGCACTAGTGACGGTGGTGTGATGTCCATACCAAGACATGGCAGGCAATGGACACGTGGCCCTGGGAGGACCCAACATAGTGACGGATCCACCAGGCATACATTGCCATCAGGGAGCAGTACTATCTCTGGCTTTTCTGGCCTTGTCAGTGGTGGTGCCTATGATACCCTTGGCAGATCCAGTTCCCGTCTCCATGGCCGGAGGTGGTGAACTGTACACCCTGCCATGTATGGGCCACAGCTGTCCAGAAAACATCAGTGTAGGGCAGCCACATGGCATGTCTGTGCACACACACACACACACACACACACACACACACACACACACACACACATCACAATCACAATAAACTCATCTCCATACACATGCACCAGACCTGCACAGGCCATGCCATTCCCACACCCCAAACACACACCCTTACTGTCAACCAAATGGCACAGTCTAGGGCTCTGGCAAAACTACACAACACCCTGTGCATATGATGAAAGCTGTGCCCAATCCCTGACATCCAAAACATTGATGCAGGGACATACAAATATGGGTCTGATGCACAGGGTGAACTTAATAAATTGTATGTAGGTAATGCTGTGTAGAGTGCTGTCATCTGGCATTTGTAAGGGGTACACACCAGAGTGTGTGTAAAGTTTAAGCCATGTTGCATTATTGCTATTCTTAATGCTGACTGAATGTGTTCTCACATGCTGTATCCTGTTTGTGTTCTAGGCCTCTGTGTGCCATCAGGATGTGGCCCTGCAGCAAGACCACATGTCATAGGCAAGGTCCAGCTGTATCTGCATGAATTTCACAGGTCTGCACAACAGTGATTGCATATGCTTTGCAGATTATAGGGCTGAGGGTTGTATATAGGTTTATGGTGATTGACAACATTCAGAGTGGAGAACGGTAAGTGTGTTGGCTTGGACACACCTCTGTTTGCTAATAACCACACCCCCAGTGGATATTCATCAAACAAAAACACTCAGATTACTATACACACAAACACACACACACACACACACACACACACACACACACACACACACACACATTTCGCAGTATTGAGATCCATTGGTTCATAGCTTCATAGGTGTGTAGTAGGTGAATGGCCATGAAAGCTCTACAAGACTAGGCCAAGGAAATATCCTGGCATCAGGCCACATGAAAATAGTCCCCAGTGTGGCTAATGAGTATACTCACTGGATTGAGCCCTAGGGGTGGGTATTGCATTCCCCATCCACTCATCCAGATGTGTATTGTGGATGACCAGTGATGTGCATTACTTCACATGTATGTAATTTATATTCCAAACAATGGACAGTGTCTGCATTGTGATGAACCTATCCCACAAGCATGTCCTTTGGAGTTTGGACATATGCTTGAGGTATCTGGGGCATGTTCTGTGGACAGATTGGGATCTTCTGATATAGCATTCCTGACTCAGTTTGGTGAGACATGGCTGTGTAACTCAGGCAGTGGTTGCACCTACATAGACAGTATGATACCAGGATTCACTGGAGTTAAAGGAGTCTGTCCATACAGGGCATGTGTGTAAGGCCTGGTATTATCTTTGTGGGGGTACATTTGCAGCGTCTACAGTTGCTGCAGGTGTCCAGTGGTGTGCATCACAAAAGGGCCACTGTACATATTGACTGGGCTACTGAGGGGAGGGTACAGGGTGAACATGTCCTTTTACTTGCTGGATAACACACACTTAGCCAGGTGATATAACACAATGAAGTACTTTCTGATGTCAGTGGCACTGCTGTGGTCAACAGACAACTCAATGCCAACCCATGTTCCCCATTATGTTATAACAACATTACAGTTCAGTGGACTACCAGCAATGTATTACTTCATGTGAGCCATGGTGTTCACAAAGGTAATAGTGGCACATCTCCTGGCATTGAGGTAAGGTCCAGGGTTCTGAAAACAGTCATACATGTCATAGTGGCCTTTGTGCATGATGTAAACATCACACAGTTCCATGGGGTAATTGATGCCGGCCTGCATAGCAGAACTTATGAGCATGTGCAGCATCAGGTCACCCACCTCATCCACCATGCCCATCAATGGGCGGCTGCTGTAGTGAGGGACCAGCTAGCCACAGGTCGGGGCCCAGCCATACAGCCCCTACTGACATCCACTGAGGATCTCCTCACAAACTTGTGGCACACACCCCACTCACAAGCCATGACACTGAGGTAAGCATTGTAAAGGTGGGTTGCACACACACACTGGACAAGGGGCGTGCAGGTAAGAGCCCGGTTGGGATTAGTACAGTAATGTATCAGACATACATGTATCTGTATTGTATCTACATGCATGTGTCAGGTCTGATTGCAGTTGGGGATGGGGTTTTCTAATGCACAAAGGTGCACATCTATGGTGAGGACAGGGCATTGTGTATTAGTGTTGTTAGTACTGTAGATGTCAAGACATGCTGCATCCATCCTGTACCAAGGCCACATGTGAGTCTGCTGACAATAGCTCCCTCTCACAACTACCTAGAACCCTTTGGTCTGCATATGGGACAGCAGCCTGAAGCTGGTGAGTATGACATTGTTCTGTTGTTGCCTGGCAACACCTCAGGCATGTGATGTGCATGCAATTTACCATGCACACATCCATCAGTAATAGCTATATTGATATATGTAATAGCTATATTGCTTGTTGTGCATGTTCACTTGTGCTGGGGTTAACTGTATTGCATCACAGTGGTCACCAATGGGGCCGATCTGATGTGAATTCAACATTCCTGTAGCATACCTCACAACTTGTCAGTGCCAGGATGTCTGGACAGAAGCCAGCCAAATGGGCTGAACAAATGGCCTAAGGTAGCATCATGCATGGCACATTAGTGGTATACAGTGGATATAAATTATGTACACACCCCTCTTAAGATGCAAGTTGTTCATGTTACATACTAATTAGGACCACAATATGACAGTTCACACCTGTTCCAGCCTGTAATGTGACCCATAACAGGAACAGTTCACCTGTAAAACCATGCATTTGGACTCATGTATTGCACCTACAAGGCTGGCCACCTGCGAGGGTGGCAGACGTCATATCAGCATGATGTTTCAGCCAGGTATGATACTACATGCTGCCATAGATGTCGGTACACTCACTGTGGCTTATTTGGCTATAATATCACATACATGGGCATTGTTAAGGCACACAGACCACTTCCAACCACGTATAGGTTGCAAAGATATGGATATGCCAGACATATCTGTTTAGAGGACTGTATGATGGTTTAACCTGCTGCATGTGAGGCAGATGCTGTTACCACACTATATAAAGTAATAGCAAATGGAGGTGGTTAGCACCCATGTATGGTATACACATCAAAATGGTATAAGCTGCACAAGATATGATCCTCACACACACACACACACACACACACACACACACACAAACAGTTGCCAGCATTAGAATTAGAACTCCTGCCTATCTAGGTATTCCTACTATAGTGCTATGCAGTTATCAGACATGCCACAGAGCTTATACATTTCCATCTCTTCCAAAGACACTTCTCAGATGGATGACATCAACAGGACTACTAAACTGGAGTGAAGGGAAGTGTAAAAAGTAGCACATAGGTCAAAAATGATATAAGCCACACACACACACACACACACACACACACACACACACACACACACACACACACACACACACACCCACATGCTACAGAGCTTAATGACCTTGCACATGGCCAAACCTGCTAGTAATTGCACATCTGTGGTAAAGTATTACAGGTGGTAGACAGTCTGCCTTCTGTTCCACCCATACATCATGCTAGTTCTTCCTGTCTTATACTTCAACTAGCATTATGGCTTGGCACTTCACCAGGTAAGACATGTGGCACACCTGGGAGCTGTCAGCAGTACTCGTTCTTCACAGATGTAGCCCCGGTACTTACTAGTCATGTCCACCCCTCCTGGCATGTTTGTAGGGTGGCTATCTGTGCTTTCACCCATTAACGTAGAGTACTTGTCCATTCTGAGGCACTGTTGCGACTGCCTCATGTACACAGACAACCCTCCCCTCTAAACTCCAAACACTCAGACCTGTTAGGGTTACCCATATATCACCCAATGTGGAAATATGCACTCTCAAGCAAAGACTGGACTAGAAGGACATGAGTATATGGTCAACACCTGCACCACACCATGTGGAACACGTAGCTCACCATGACATACAGTGAAAAGCCACACACCCACCTTCCCAGAGGCACTCCATGGACATTTATCTAAACAGCACAGACCAGCAAGACAAACACCCACTCAGACACCATGACATGGAACATGCCAAGGGACACATATTTAACACATACAGTGTGCCCCTCAACCTAAGCTCCTAAGGCTAACCACCTTGCACAATACAGTGATCATGGGCAACTCAATACTGAGGCACACACATATCCCACTCACTAAGCTGAATATGGAGCAGGTAACAGACAAATGTCTATCACACACCAGCATCCAACACATGACACAGCCAGCCATGGTACTCCACAACAACTACGAGTATCACTCTGTATCCGTGTGGGTGTGAATGACTTGGGACACACCTCCCTGGACTACATGACAAGAGAAATGGTTGAACTCTCTGATTATGTGGTCCAGACAGGTGTGACAGTAGCCCTGGGCAGTGTACCACTGTCACCCAGAATGATGCTGCTGTACTATCAACAGATTGACTAGAATATTGGCTTATATGTTATGTGTCATTCTCAGGGGATATGGTACCTCTCTGTTTGGGAATGACATGATTGACAGAACCCAATGACTTGCCATAGATGTCCTACATCTGCCACCGCTGGGTTTCCAGGTACTGGCTAAGTGTCTTGCCACCCCTATGATGCCTTATTAGGCAGTGATCCTAATGTTATTACCAACATAACAGCTAAATATGTATGCAATCTGAGGGTCATGCTGTTCAACAGTAGACATCTAACTGTCAGGATGCAGTCACTCATAACAGTTGTTGGCATGGAATACACACGTCTGCTGTAATGGAGAGGCGGTTCACATGTATGTGATTTATATTCCATACCATGGACAGGGTCTGGGTTGTGAACCTATCCCACAAGCATGTCCTTTGAAGTGCAGAAGTGTGCTTGAGGTCTCTGGGGCATGTTGTGTGGACAGATTGTTATCTTCAGAAGTAACATTCCTGACCTTGTTTGTTGAGACCTGGCTATGTAACTGAGGTAGTGATGGCACCTACATAGACAGTATGATATTTATTTATTTATTTAGTTATTTAATTCACATTTGTTTACCAAGAAAGTCTGACTGGAACGAGGTCCATTTACAGCGGAGGCCCGGGGAGAAAAGCTCCACATCAAATAACATGTACACTGGTAATTTTACAATCAAAAGAATAAAATCTTACAATCTGTAGAAAATTTACAATGGTTTATTCCAAGCAAACTTAATTTAAACATAGTAGACCCTGGATGGCAGAAAGTGGGAGAGAAAAACTCCAGATTTACCAATGCTGTCAAAAGATATATCACAGAGGACACAACGATTTACACATAGTAGGCCATGTATGGCAGTGTTTGGCAACTGTATTAAAGAGAAAGTCAGCAGTGAAGAGAGGAATGTAGGAAGAATTGGTGGAGAGCAGGAAAGCATTATTTGATGCAAGGACAGAGCCAGGATTGCAAGAGGTGTGACTTAAGTAACTTTTTGAACAGTAAGATAGAGGATGCAGAAGAGATATTTTGGGAGAGGTTATTCCATTTCCTAGTGATTGTATGAGAGAAAAGAGCTTTCCCTGCAGTATTGTTGGCTTTGGATATACAGAGCAGAGTTTTGTTGGATGAGCGTAGTGAACGGTTTTCTGAATATTGGTTTTGTAGTTGGTTTAGGGGTGGAGTTTTGTGGGGATTATTTAGTATGTTAAAAGTGAGCACTAGTTGGTGGTAGCTGATTAATTGAGGGAGTTCAAACCACTGTAGCTCCTTTAGGGCAAGACAGTTGTGGCTTCTAAAAGTAGAGTTATTGGCAAATTTTGCAATCTTATTGTAACAAGATTCTAGTTTGTCTAGGTCTGTTTTCCTGATGTGGGTTAGGATTGGTGATGCATACAATAGGGTAGACAAAAGGTGGGTTTGGCTAGGGTGATTTGTGCTTGGTCTGATAGGAAGTTTTTGTGTTCGTATAAAGTTCCTAGTTTTTTATGTTCTTTTTTAATGGTTTGAGAGGTATGGACATCAAAATTAAGGTTCTTATTTATTTCAACACCAAGTAGCTTAGTATGGGGGGAGGGAGAGATTGTGGTTCTGTTTTTGGAGGTGATAGTGAAGGAAGGAGGTGTTTTTCTGGATTTGTTGAGGGTGAAAAGAAGTAATGTGGTCTTGTTGGGGTTTAGAATTAGTTGAATATCAGTAATCCATTTCTCCACGGAGCAGAAGGACTCTTGGGTTAGCTTTTTTAGAGTAGTTATGGATGGGGCTGAGCAGATTAGGGATGAGTCATCTGCATATTGTATCAGTGATACATGCAGGTTGGAGGTATGTAGTTTGTTGGTGAAAATGGTGAATAGTAGAAGCCCCAGTACTTGATCCTTGTGGAACATCTATGGTAGGGGGTAGTAGGGGTGATAGTACACCTTGCCATTTGACTGACTGTTTTCTGTCAGAGAGGCAGTTTTTAAACCAGGCAGTAGTGGAGGGGGCAAAGGACGTGGGGGATAGAGTGTCTAAAAGTAGGTTATGTGGGACCATGTCAAATGCCTTAGAGAGATCTAAGAATATGGCTGATACAAAGTTGTTGTTGTTTCTAAGTTGGTTAACCTGGTTGGTAAAGGAGAGAAGAGCAGTAGTTCTACTATGATTTGGACGGAAGCCATGCTGTGTGAAGGAGAGGAGATTATGTGAGGTTAAGAAGTGCATCACTTGGGAGTGAATACATTTCTCCAGGAGCTTGGAAAGGGAGGATAGGATAGCAATGGTGCAGTAGTTTGATAGCTCATAGGAGTTGCCGCCTTTGTGTAGGGTAATAATATATGACACTTTCCATAGTTGGGGGATGTAGGCTTCTCTTATGGAGCAGTTTATAAGAATTGAGACAGGGTAGGCTAGGGACTCTGCAGATAATTTTAGGAAATTAGTGGGTAGACCATCTGCTGCGAGAGTAGTAGGTTTCAGTTTTGAGAGTACTTTTTTAACTGTGGAGGTTGGTACAGGTGAGAGTGAAAAGGAAGGTATATTATAGTTATCTATAATGGGAGTGATTGTATATTCATTGTTAGATAGCTGGGTGGATAATGACCGAATAGATTCTGTGAAGTGATAGTTAAATTGAGAAGCTTTGCTGTCATTGTCAGCGTTGGTGCTGTGAGTTGGGGTGGTAGTTTTTCCAGATTTCAGAAGGGAATTGATAGATTTCCAGAACTTTTGAGTGTTTTTGGGATGTTTGTTTTGGATATGTAAGAAGTAGTTTTGTTTATCCATTTTTGTTTGTTTTTTGGCCTGATTCCAAAGTTGTTAATACTTTTGTCTGTCTTGTATGGTGTTATTCATTTTCCAGATCTTCCAGGCCTTGTCTCTAGCTTTTAGTAAGGCTTTTGTGGTTTTATTTAGCCAAGGGGCATAATTAACTTTAGTTCTAAGTTTCCTAATTGGATCTACTGTATTTAGAACATTCATAAAAGAACTATAGAAGAACTCCACTGCCTGGTCTAATGCTAGAGTTTGTAGTGGGTGCCAGTTGCATTGTTGTATCATGCTGTTAAGAATTTGTGGATTTAACTTGTGGTCATCTCTAGTTTCTTTATATAGTATGGGTTTGGGTATGTTTACCTGTTTACGAAGGAGGAATGTGGGGTAGTGGTCACTGAGTTCATCAGGTAGGCAGCCCACATGATAATTTTGTTTGGGTAAATTAACTAAAGTCCAATCGAGTATGGAATGTGTTTTGGATTTTTTGTCAATCCTGGTGGGTTCTTCAATTAATTGTGAGAATCCAAATAAGATAATATAGTTTTAGGGATTGTTGGAGTTGCAGGCTAGCCAGTCTAGGTTTAGGTCGGCTAACAGGATAGTTTCTTGGGGCAGGATGGTTGTAGCCCATTGTAAAATTTCCTCTATTGTGGGAGCATTATTTCCTGGAGGAATAGAACTGCAGTGGATGTTGATTCTCTTTTTGTTTTTGAGGGATATAATGGAGCCTAATATTTCTGTATTCAGACATTTGGGTGGTGGGGTTCTCAGAGGCTGGAGGTTAAGTGTGTTTTTAAATACAATTGCAACTCCGCCTCCCTTTTTGGCATCTCTGTCTAGTCTTAGGATATTATAACCTGGGGGGAGTATTTCTTCATTTTGGGTGGTGGGTTTTAGCCAGGTTTCAGTAATTGTTAGTATATCAGGGGAGTAGTGAGTGAGCTATGAATTGATTCATTGGAGTTATTGGTGTCTGTCCATACAGGGCATATGTATAAGGTATGGTATTCCCTTTGTGGGGTACAATTGCAGACTCTACAGTTTTTGCTGGTGTCCAGTGGAGAACCTGGCAAAAGAGCCAATGTACACATTGATTGGGCTGCTGAGGGGATGGAACAGGGTGCCATGTCCTTTTACTTGCTGGATAACACACACTCAGTCAGGAGATGTAACAAATCAAAGTACTTTCTGATGTCAGCGGCACTGTTGTGGTCAGCAGACATGTAGTCCACTGCAATCACACTCTGGGTACTATCTGTGGAGCAATTTTCAGGAGAACTACCAATATAGTGGTTACTGCCTAGCCAAGTGTGTTTGTGTATGATCCATGTGTAGACAGTGGTCTCTGAGTATTAGAAGGGTTGCCTATATTGTTCACTAATCCATACTGTCACATAGTCATTTCACATGGCAGTAGTCATTTAGGGCTGTGGATTGTCTAGACCACCCCCTATGGTATTTGACAACTGTTGGCCTTGTAATGTGGTCATTGGGACATATACAAGGTCCTCAATATAATAATTTAGCAAAACCTGCACTGGATCCTTTTATTTAGTCTTATTTTGTATATTGATTACTAAGTTTTTCATGTATCTGTATTGGAGCTTATCTCCCTGGGCCTCTACTGAAAATGGACATGTATCCAGTTAGACTAGCACGGTCAACAAATGTAAAATAAATAAATAAATAAATAAATAAATAAATCCTATTACACAATCATATTGACACACACTTGCCAGTACTGAGTTTTAAACCTCCTACCTAGCTATGGTATTGATACTACAGTGTTACACAGTTATCGCACACTCCACAGAGCTTATATGCTGGAGAGCTGTCCAAAGGTATGTTTGAAGTTGAGTGACATCAGCAGCAGTGCTAAAGGAGGGGCAAGGGAAGTGTAGTAAGTGTGAATGACCACAGAATCAGGTGTCTACAAAGACACACACTCTCACGCAAACACACACATTTTCACAGTTGCCAGGACCAGGATTAGAACTCCTACCTAACTTGTTTGCTGCACTACAGTATTACACATTTATCACACATACCACAGAGCTTATATGTTTAACAACTGTCCAAAGGTATCTTTGAATGTGAGTGACATCAGCAGCAGTGCTAAAGGAGAAGTAAGGGAAGTGTAGTAAGTGTGAATGACTACAAATTCAGGTATTTACACACACTCTCTCACACAAACGCACACATTTTCCAGGACCGGGATTAGAACTCATACCTAACTCATTTACTACACTATAGTATTATGCAATTATCTCCAGCACCACGGAGCTTAACATGTTAGAGAGCTGTCCAAAGGTATCTTTGAAGATGAGTGACATCAGCAGCAGTGCTAAAGGAGGGGAAAGGGAAGTGTAGTAAGTGTGAATGACCACAAAATCAGGTGTTTACAACAACACACACACACATTTTGACAGTTGCCAGGACCAGGATTAGAACTTCTCCCAACTAGTTTGTTACAGTATAGTATTACACACTTATCACAAGCACCACAGAGTTTATATGTTGGAGAACTGTCCAAAGGTATCTGAAGGTGAGTGACATCAGCAGCAGTGCTAAATTAGGGGTAAGAGAAGTGTAGTTAGTGTGATTGACCACAAAATCAGATGTCTATAAAGACACACACACTCTCTCACTCCTAACTAACTAGTTTGCTACACGATAGTATTACACAATTATCACAAGTGCCACAAAGCTTATATGTTAGACAGCTGTCCAAAGGTATCTTTAAAGGTGAGTGACATCAACAGCAGTGCTAAAGGAGTGTTGGAATGACCTCAACCACATTCATCTAGAAACACACACTCACACAGCATAACATTTGACAGGACTAAGATTACAACTGCTACATGGATACTTATTTGGACTGTAGTGTTACACAGTTATCACAAGCACCACAGAGACTACAGGGCTGGAGGTTAACCAAAGGTATTTCTACAGTGAATGATATCAGCACATCATGTAATATAGGCCAATGGGATGTATACTGGGTGGGAAAGGCCTCCTAATGGGATTCTCTCTGTCACTGTCTGTCTTTCTCATCCCCACGTCTCTGTGTGTATGTTTGACATATTATATTATGTTGGCCTTAGATATGTGTGAGTATTCCATCCAATGTGTGTGTGTGTGAAGTATCAATGGTGTACAATTTGGCGTGTGTGTACAACCAGCTGCGAGTAACTGATATCTGTAGCCCACTGTGTTGTGAGACATGGGCTTAATTTCTCTAAGTGTAGGAGAATGCCCGGTATAACATTCTGTATTGAGTGTGTGCATCCATCCAGGGAGGGTTGGACTCCAGTTCAGGGTTTTTTGTGCTACAGCTATGCCTAGTAAACTGCTTCTTCGGGATATCTATAGATAGTTAGCCAATATGAAGATACAACGAGCATAACATACAGGGGATCCTGCACCTATTGCTGTCTGTGCTGCTTGTGTGACATGTTTGGTTGTATCATAGATTTTCTGACATATGTACTGTTTTACCCTGTGATGTATCATGTTATCAACTACTGACAGTTATCATACTTTGCTCACAGTTATTTACCAGGGAAATACAGGATAAAGGAACCTGAGACCAATATTCTGGGGCATGTACACTACACATTCTAGCACACACCTGCCATTGTGGAGGGGTAGCGACAGACAATAGACTGCTGGTTCAGTGTAAATGGTGCAGCACCTTGTTAGTATGCTGGGTGGGGATCCCCTTCTTGTGTTTTTTTCAACTGCACGGGATGGCCATATCCTGCTGGGGCCATACCTCTCAGCTGTACAGATACACCCAGGTTATCCAGAGGTAGGACTCATATATCTGGTCAATTTACCTTCACATTGTAGTTTGGCTATTCATTCATTGGTTTGCAGTCAGGGAGTAGTATGGGTGGACATTAGAGTTTCAAACTTCACACACTCCATGACATCCATGCTTCTACACCCCCACCTCTGTTATTCTATCCTCTTACTAACATTATGTAAGTAATATCTCAGAGGTATCCCTATAGTTGAGCCTTTATGTGAGTAGTATTTATGACCTGGTCCACAGTCCTGGCAGTAGGACATGAGGAGGCATGCTACTGGCATTGGTTAGCATGGCCTTGCATTTATTTTTCTGTTTACTGTGTTAGGTTGTTAGTTGGGACCCCCTGACATTCCATACACTGGCACTATGGATGAGGCATGGGCCTTTGCCAGAGCACGGAAAGCCACTTGAGAGTGCTGCAGGCCATCTGTTACTGCATTTCTATGTGGGATTGTGTGTGGGGGGTGCACACGTGCATACTTTAAACATTTGCAATGAGTGTACTGATATTCTGGTTACTCTGTTGGCTTCCATTTCATATTGTATGTGACCTATCATGCAGGAAGGAGGCATATCAGTAGAGTACACATGTTAGATCTTAATGGCATAAATTTCATTTTCAGACTTCTTACCCTTCAGAACTAGAATGCAACTGCCAGAGCTGTTGTAGTATGTCTGTGTAGGTCTGATGGGGGGCTGTTCACCATTGCCATCATTTGGGGGCCTTAACCTGACCTTGCTTTATGGTCACCTACACCTGTCCTGCTGGTTGAGGCTGGTGGTGGGTATGTGACCCTCACTGACTTCCATGTGTGTGACCTGTTGACACGCACAGTTATTTGGGCCATCACATGTACTGCGGTGGTGGTTGCCACCTTCTGTAGTGCTGCCTAGTATGTTGACACCAGTATCTGTTGTGAATTTCCTGCTGTCCCAGATAGCTGTCTGCTGCTATCCCATTCAGCCACTCAATTCCCTTGCATGCTTGCATCCATATCATTACATAAAACTATGAGAACATACTACTCCATTCAGTAATTGATAGGAAGGGTGACTTACCTTGTTGCTTGCCCAGTATTGAGGATGGTACTGGGGGGATGACTATGTTGGATGCATGCAGTACACTCCCTATACATGGTAAAGCACAGGTAGTGTCATGTTTGGCATCCCTTTTATTGTATGTGCGAGTTGGAGAGAGGTATCAGTCCCTGGGTCCCCACAGTGTCAGTGTATGTGCTATGCATTGCCTCTTTGCCAAGGCCTGGGCATACTGGGAACACCTCCTTCTGCCTACAGGGGCAGGCTCAGGATGTTCCTCATCTGAGTTCCTCTGTACCTGTGCTGGCATTGGCAATGGTAGGGGCTGTGTGACCCTGCCCCATGCTGTTCCTGCTGCAGCTGTTTCTGCAGGATCATATTGTGTAGCATGGCACATACTATGAACATTTATGTACATGTAGCTGGAGACTACTGCAAGGCTCCACTGGATATGACAAGGCAGCGGAACCATGACTTGAGCATCCCAAACACATGCTCTACAATGATCCTGGTTTGTGTGTGTTCCTCATTATGGTGTTCTTGTTCAGGTGTGTGTGTATTTCTGATGGGTGACATCAGCCACGACTCCAGTGCATAGCCAGCATCCCCCACTAGATTGCCATATGGGATGTCCCCACTGGCAAACACTGATACAGCTGTGAGCAATGCCAGATGTGGGAGTCATGATAGCTTCCAGGGCTGCCAGCACACACATTCATGATAATGCCCTGGGGATCGCACGTGACCTGGCAATTGATGGAGGGGAAGCCCTTGCAGTTTATGTAGACCCTACCCTGCTAACTGGGTGGTGCTTTGATGTGGATGTGCATGCAGTCTATAGCGCCATCTACCTCAGGGCATTCTGCTATATGGTGGAAGAGACGCATACTTCTGGTCAACACCTCAAGGGTGTTGGCGAAATAAATGTGCTCATTGTCATGTTGTGTCATGGCATCCAGGAACTGATGGAGTACCCTGGATGCTAATGTATGTGAGACCCTCATGATATCCCCAGTTGGTCTTTGGAAGGTACCTGTGGCTAGTATTCTTAAGCCTAGACATACCTTGGTATCCACTGGGATGGGTTCCTTCTATTAGTTCTGTGTGTGAGGTATGGCCGGCACAGCTGAATGATTTGCTGTAGAATCTCCCTGTCCACCCTATCATGCTGCACTATCTCCAGCTCATGTAGGCCCTGGTAGGTTACCCTGGGTCTGTACACTCTTCTCCCCCTCCTCACTTTGGGTTGGTAGTCAGCATTCTCCTCCTCACCACCCTCAGTCTCTAGCACATATTGATGGTGTAAAGCAGCAACAGCCTCTGACATTTTTAGTTAGTTTTGCCATTTAAAAATCCTCCATCTGTATACACCAGTAGTGTACAGTTTGCAGGAAAAAGCAGTCTGAAAGGTGTTTGCATAGTTTACAGTAGCATGCTGGGCTGCTCCATGTGTAATTGGCTGATTCTGATACATTCTACCTGCCAGCTATGCTAGTTCTCCTTGATTGCCTTCCTACTGGTATTTCCCCAAAAAGCATAGAGCAGTCTGAAGGGTGTTTGCATAATTTACAGTAGTGTGCTAGGCTGCTCCATGTGTAATTGGTTGATTCTGATACATTCTGCTTGCCAGCCATGCTAGTTCTCCTTGATTGCCTTCCTACTGGTATTTCCCCAAAAAGCAGTCTAAAAGGTGGTTGCATAGTTTACAGTAGTATGCTGGGCTGCCTGTGTAATTGGCTGATTCTGATACATTCCACCTGACAGCTATGCTAGTTCTACTGCATTGCCTTCCTACTGCTGTTTCCCCTACATCCAGACTGCAAGATGTTTGCATAGTTTCTAGTAGTGTGCTAGGCTGCTGCATGTGTATTTGGCTGAAACATTCCACCTGCCAGCTATGCCAGCTCTCCTGCATTGCCTTCCTCCTGTTGTTTCCCCTACATCCAGTTTGCAAGGTGTTTGCATATTTTATAGTAGTGTGCTGGGCTGCTGCATGTGTATTTGGCTGATTCTAATACATTCCACCTGCCAGCTATGCTACTTCTCCTTGATTGCCTTCCTACTGCTGTTTTCCCTTTCCAGTTCCTCCCTATTTAAGCCCCGAGGTGTGCCGCACATACCCACTGCTCAAATGTAAACAGTGCTGTCATTTCCTCTTTTTTTTTTTTTTTTGTTTAAAACCTGGTGCGCAGCGTGCACACCAGTTTAGGTTATGTACACACTGCTGAGGCATATCTGACACTCCCCCTTCCTTAGCTGTGCTTAGCTAAGGGCAAACACGGGCCGCAGAGCTCCAATGAGCTTACAACAAGCATGACACACCCCCTTATGAATTCATTCAGCTCTTACACTTACACTGTTGTATTGCTGCACCTACACGGTTTGGTACAAGCTGACACTTTGAGGAAATTTGTGATTCAGTATAACTCCCCTCATTTGCATACCCCAGTCTGTAGGTCGTTAGTGCTCTAAAACAGATCCTTTCCCCTTGACAACCAGTGCTCCTTGGCAAAATGCAGAATTAACTTAAAATTGACATTTCTCATTTCTTTTTTATTTTCGGCACAATCCCGTTTGAGCGCCACTGCCCTATGTTTAAACCGCCGAGATCGGCCAAAAAAAAAAAAAAAAAAAAAGTTTAATTAAAAAAAAATAACGTGTTTATAATGCCAGTGGCCTTATATTTGGCCATTGGCATGTGTATTAAACATAATACATGCTTACATGAGCTGCCATGCCTCCATTTTGTCAGATGCAGAAATGTATTCAGTTGCTAGCCAAATACATTTCTGCACTGACACTGTTCTTATACAGGGTCTGTGCAGCTTGGTGAATCATAAAATCACCTCATTTGCATGGTTTTCACCAGCAAATGAGGTGATTTGCATATTTGCCAGCTTTCCATGCAGGAACAGTGTAGGGCTGCTCGTGCACATGAAAACAGCACTATCCTGAATCGCTCGGCTGCCATTTTCCATGCAGGAGCTTCTACACTGTTTCTGCATGGAAATTTAGGCTTCCTGAGTCCCTCAGACTGTGACAAAGGATAACATACAGAATATACTGGCAGTAAAAATGTAGTTTGACAAAGGATGGCTCAAGTACAGATGGAGTTTGGTGCATTCTGGATATTAGAGTTCTGAAATCATTAAAAAGACAGACAGTAAACTAACTCCATCTTTAAGAAAATAAGTTCTCCTTAGTGCTACCATATAACCCTGTAAGCACACCATTTGGTACACTCAGTGCGATCAATGCAAGCTTAGCAGGAAAACAATGAGAATACATTCTCCAGCCTGGTAAATTTTTCCTCACTTCTCCGTTTTCTTCTCTATGGTCAACATTTAGTAGACTGCAATTTCAGTATACAACAGTCAGCCAAATACTATTCTGTAGAAACTTTTTCAGTGTTCTGAACATCTACTTTATTAAGGTTTTATTAAAGGCTGTTACATAGCCATGACAGGTGGCTGAAAAGGATGGATGTTCTTTTTAACAACTATCAAACATCTCTGAAGTGGTGAAGCAAGTTGATATGAATAAATATCTTCAGAACATTATGTGACCATACTTACGGTAGAGCTCTGCTTGCTTAGTGAATGCCAAGTAATATATTATAGGTTCATAGGTTTATAGGTAGGTACTAGGCTATCTGCCCGAAAGCATTTATAAGCCTAGCCAGAATTTGTTGACTTTCTTCACCCCCTTAGATTAGTTCCCTGTACCTCTGTCCAGCAGAGCCACCAAAGTGATCTCCAGGGTAAACTTTCTGTTTCCCATCCACTTGTCAAGGTTTCTCTTGAAGAGTGTTAGTGAGGAGCTCTGCCTAATGTAGATTGGAATCTTGTTCCAAAGTATGGGAAGTCTCTGGGACAGGAATCTATCCCTCCAGCACATCCTATTTATTGTTGTGGTAAGGTTTAGATTCCTAGAGTGTGTGGTTCGAGGGGATAAGGTTTTCTTTAGGTGGAGCATGTCCATCAATTCTGGGTTGGACATGGCCTTGTATGTCAGGCAGAGATCACCTCTGAGTAGGCGGTATGCAACTGAGTACAGCTGGAGTTTCTTCAGTCGAGCTGCATAGGGCATCTGTTTGAGGCCAATGATCCTCTTGGTGAGGTACTTCTGTGGTCTTTCCAGCTGTTGCAAGTGTCTTGTAAGGTACATCCCAAATGGGGCTTTGTACTCTATGATGGGTCTGATGAGTGATGAGTAGAGGGGCACAATGACCTCTCTTGATATGGATGCAAACCCTTTTGTGATTAGGTGGGCCACATAGATGGATTTTCTAACCACTTTGGCAATGTGATTATCAAAGGAGAGATTACTAACTACTTGGATCCCCAGATCCCTTATTATGTTTTCTGTATTTAGGGGACTACCACCTATGTGGTAGTTTGTGGATACTTTGTTTTTTCCAAAGGGGGTGACTGCACTTTTTGGGATTTACCTTGAGGCCATGAATTTGACACCAGGTATCCGTCTCAGTGAGACCCTTTTGGAGGATGTTTGTGTCAGCTGGAGAGTCAATTATAGCCCCAAGTTTGCAGTCGTCTGCGAACTTGGTCAGCCATAGTCCTCCTGTGCTTGCCTGTACCCCTTGATACCTACCTTAAGAGGCATACAAGGTAGACACAATGTACAGAGAGATAGCCATGGAACAGACCGAGAACTTGTTGGAGGGATTATATCTGTCAGTTTACTGGAAGCCCATAGGGATTGTACAAAATGAGGAGTAGATTGTTGTTAGGAAGATGGAAGTCTGGTTTCTCATGATTAGCCTTCTACTGTTGCAACCTTCATCACAGCATGTTGTTTTAAATTTGATGATGAGGATGATGGTGATGAGTATGCTAATGTCAGTTTGAAAAGAAGTGTGCCAAATAATTCTAACAGATAACACCTACTGATTAAAATATATTGGAAAATGTCAAGCATTATGTACAAAAAACAGATATATATTATAAGATTTGTTGGGAATTCCTAGCATCTACATGTAAGAACTTAAGAGACAGTGAACTCAGTGAGGTATTAAAGAAAAATAAATGAATCATATACTTGTACCTTAATGGAAATGGCAGAAGGGAAAATCAAAACAGAGAATGAGCTGTACTGGGATTAGTAGAAAATTGTGTAAAATTGTATCAGTAGTGCTTACCGGAGTGATAAAGTTATAGTTGTACCATTATTTGACAAGATGGATGAGCCTTGGACTAGATAACGTAATCTTGTGAAGAGGAAGTGGTTTTGTCTTACTCCATTCCTGGGCTTTTGATCTCGAGCCATAAAAACGTAATGATGCTGGCTTCACATCATGGTCACTTCTGTAAGAGTGTTTCAAGAAGAGAAACTATTGCTGCTCCCCAAACAACTGTCAGGTGAGTGAGTGACATTTTCTTTCCGCTAGGTCCCTGTTTCAATTTAAATATATAGATTAAAAAAAAAAACAGGTCAAAGTTAATATGAAATCTTTATACATGTATCCTTTAGCAATGTCCAGTCAGAAGAAATGCAAGTTTACTCAAGCACTTCACTAGGTCAGGCCTATCGCTTACTTCAACAATCACACCTCTGAACTGTTCCTAATTTTCAGGGATGTTCCTATTGTTAATTCAAAATTTAGCTTTGTCCCTCTCAACCCTTTCTAAAACTGGTTATTTAGAAATTGTGTATTAATTCATGGTCTCTTATTCTGTCAATGTATCATTCATTAGCACAAATATTTTAAAAGCGCTCCTGACTGTCCCTGATTATTTCTAGATCAATCTCTTATTCTGTTGATATTTGTCTCTGACTGATTGACAGCTATGACATCCTTTCACTTTGTTTAAGTTTTTTTTTTTCACTCACCTCCCAAACATCAACTTCCATAACTAGGCAGTTAAAACAAAGCATTAGAAGGTCACACTGAGAAACCAATCAGAAAAAAATAAATGACTGTGCCTGATTATTTCTAGATTAATCCCTTATTCTGTTGATATTTGTCTCTGACTGATTGAGAGCTATGACATCCTTTCACTTTGTTTAGGTTTTTTTTTTCCAACTCACCTCCCAAACCTCAGCTTCCATAACTAGGCAGTTAAAACAAAGAGTTAGAAGCTCACATTGGTTAAATGAAAACTCCAGCCAAGCTAGAACTTCCAATGAGTGACCTCCTAAACCTCCTGTGACAAAGGCACATGGGATATATGCAAATGACCCTTATGAACATCAGGTGTTTCAGCTATATGGCGATTCTGATTGCCCATGACTTTTACATTTGAAGTAGTTTTAGTGAACAATTTCAGGCCAATAAAGTCAAACCCCATTAGCCATGGATATGCATATTTTGGCCTTGTTATGACCTCATCAGCATAGCATAAGCAGAGTGTTTGAATAAGCATAAGAAATACAGGGTTGTTATACCCAGCTGATGTCCATTATCATTAGGGTGACTGCAAAATATCCCAAATAAATTAAAACAAAGAGTTAGAAGGTTACACTGAAAAACAAATCAGAAAAAAAACTAAATGAAAACTCCATCCAAGCTAGAACTTCCAATGAGTGACCTCCGAAACCTCCTGTGACAGAGGCACATGGAATATATGCAAATTACCCTTATGAACATCAGGTGTTTCGGCTATATGGCGATTTTGATTGCCCATGACTTTTACATTTGAAGTCATTTTAGTGGACAATTTTAGGACAATAAAGCCAAACCCCACTAGCCATGGATATGCATATTTCGGCCTTATGACCTCATCAGCATAGCATAAGTAGAGTGTTTGACTAAGCATAAGAAACACAGGGTTGTTATACCCAGCTGATGTCCATTATTAGGCTGACTGCAAAATATCCCAAATAAATTAAAACAAAGAGTTAGAAGGTCACACTGAAAAAACAATCAGAAAAAAACTAAATGAAAACTCCAGCCAAGCTAGAACTTCCAATGAGTGACCTCCCAAACCTCCTGTGACAGAGGCACATGGCAGTTAAGAATCAGTGTGTATCAAACACTCTGGCTCTCTGTTTCTGCCCCAACATACAAATCAACATTCTGATTAGTAGATAGTTAGGAATTAGGTTTTATCCTACATCAGGTAAGTGAGACAACAAAATTAACTTATTCTATCCTTTTCATTCTGGCTCCCATCCACCACTCTTGCTCCAGCATTACACCCCCCACTCCTACTCCCAGTCATACCAAAAAAAAAAAAACACTATAATTAAGCTTTAGCACCTCCAGTCGTGTGACCCCATTCTGTATTATAGGGTGACCTCTGAATTTCCTTCCTGTTAGGATTTCTTATCCCACCCTTGTCCCCAGCCATAGCCTTCCTAGTCATGCTATTCATGATTTAAAAACTGCATTGGCAGTGGCAGGATCCTTTGCTTATGGTTATTATAATCATATTGATTTGAATGCCCTTTAGCAGGGCCTTAGGTGATGCCACACAACAACAGGCCCATGGCTGAATACTGACAGTGAAATTTATAATTTGTAATGTGGTTTATAGTTATTATATATAGTTGCAGTAATACACATCAGAAAGCTACAATCAATTATTATTAATAAAATTATAATGGCTGTTCCTGCAAACATGTGTCCAGAGTCCAGAGATAGCATATATATAATGCTCTTTTTTTTTTCAAAAAAATACAGTATTTAAATTGATTTTAACTGTGTGGAAGGAATATTAACTGAACTGGAAGTTTTCACTCTGCTCTTGTTTTGGTGTTAATCTTAGTGGCCTTGCAACTGCCCGCCCCTCTTGTAAATTTATGTTTGGATACTCCTTCTGGGCCCATCTCATTTGCTCACTCAACTGAGTGCAGGGAGATCATATTCTGATTTCAGGCACTCCTACTGTGTACAAAGAGAGCATCTGGGAAACAGAAAAAAAAAAAAAAAAAAATTAAGCTTGTTTCCTGCCTTTCCTGTTAAGTGGTATAGACTATGTGTAGGCTTCTGAGCCCCCAAGCCCTTCTGTGTTGGAGGGAAGCCTTCTAGCTTAGTTTTTTTTCTTATAACTAGCCAGTTTTCTAGTTTCAGCACTCAAATCTGTTTCTTTGATCTCAGCACTTGTTCAGAAAAAAAAAAATTCATCTGCTTTTACTGTACTTGTGTTTCTACCTACTTTTTTACTTTTGCATCATCTTAAAAGTACTCAATTGTATTTATTACTGCTTGGTGTAACTCATTCTAAGCCTTTTGGTTTAAACACTTGGGCTTCGGACCAGTTGTTTTGCACTGAGAGGGTTTGTGGTTTGCACTGTAGTGGCAGAACAGGTAGCTTACATCCTTCTAGGTTGGGAACTGCTGATTGAGGGCTCAGTGTCTGTTATTCTAAAAGTGTATTAATTCTGGTTTAAGCACTTGGGCTTTCAGGCCAGTTATTTTACATTAAAAGGGTTCGTGGTCTGCACCCTTGTGGGAGGAGAGGCTGGACTCTGCCCTTCTGAGCTGGGAATTTCTGGTTGAAGGCTTATAGTGCATGCATATCTGAACTGCTTCTTACTGAAGTTGGTGCGCCTTGTTTGCTGTGGCATAGACTGGATTCGGGCCTGCTGGATCTAGCTTTGTTTGTGTAACTTGAGCACTAATCCAGGCATTCTCTAAAGTATCCAATTGTATTTATTACTGCTTGGTAGTAACTTGATTGTGTAGCTATCATTCTAAGTCTTTTGGATTAAGCACTTGGGCTTCAGACCAGTTGTTTTACATTAGGAAGGTTTGTGGCATGCACTGTGGTGGCAGGACAGGTAGCTTTCATCCTTCTAAGTTGGGAACTGCTGATTGAGAGCCCATTGTCTGTTATTCTTAAAGTGTATTAGTTCTGGTTTAAGCACTTGGGCTTCAGGCCAGTTATTTTACATTAAGAAGGTTTGTGGTCTGCACTCTTGTGGGAGAAGAGGCTGGACTCTGCCCTTCTGAGCTGGGAATTTCTGGTGAAAGGTTTATAGTGCCTGAATATTTGAACTGTATCTTACTGAAATTGGTACACCTTGTTTGCTGTAGCATAGACTAGATCCAGGCCTGCTGAATCTAGCTTTGTTTATATGCTTGTTGTTTGTTTGTTTGTTATTTCCCTGGAACGCTAATTCCACCTAATATGCTGCTTCTCAGCACTTCTGTGGATCACTAGTGATATCTGCATTGCTTACTGTACTTATTTCCTTGTTTCACTTGAAAGAAAGTTACTGTTTGTCATTTTTGCATTTAAGTTACCTGTAACACATTGCACTTAAGTTACCAGGCACTTGCTCACTAAAGCAATTATATAAGTCAGCACTAAAAATTAAAAGCACTACACCCTCACTCCCCACTGGCCCTGGTTTTCAATTATTAAGGAATTCCCAATATTATTCTAGCATGTCCAAAGGTCAGTTGTCAATCTCCTCTCTGGTCCAGCTGGTGAATCTGGGAATCTTGAGGCAATGTTACAACTGCCTCATGTACACAGACAGCCCTCTCCTCCTCCCAACAAATTCCAACACATGTGAGAGATGCAGCCATATAGCCAAACTGGAGGCTAAGCTCTCTCAACTCAGTACTGGCATAACCAGTCAGGAAGAGAAGGAAACCGCACTCACTACAATTCCAGTCTCACATAGACCTACCACGACAGCAAACCAAACACATAATCACACAAAAACATACTCGGAGGCTTAAATAAAGATCTGCCGAAGCAGCAGAGACCTCCAAAGCAGACACCCAAGCAGCCGCTACCCCAAAAAAAACACGTGCAACACATATCTCACAAAGCTAGTGTGCCAAACAGTCACAGCCCTTAAGACTAAACAACACACCTGATACACTTGTAATAGGTGACTCTATCGTCAGGCACACTGACGTCCCGCTCACCAGGCTGAACAAGGAGAGGGTCACGGTGAGCAGCCTGTCAGGCGCTAGGATCCGCCACATAACACAAGCACTCAGGTCATTCCAAGGCAAGTACAAATATGACTCAGTCATTGTCCATGCTGGTGTGAATGACCTGAGACGTACCTCCCTGGACTACATGAAAAGAGACATAAAGGAGCTCTCTGAGCATGTAGCCCAGGCCGGTATGACCCTGACCTTGAGTAGCATCTTACCCTCACCAAGAATAATGCCACAATATGAAGACAAGCTGATCAATTTCAACAACTGGCTTAAGTACTGGTGTCATTCAAAGGGGATCCAATGCCTGTCAGCTTGGGATGATATGCTCGACAAGCCACGATGCTTCGCTAGGGACGGCTTGCACCTGTCACCCCTGGGCTTTCGGATATTGGCAAAGGCTCTTGCTACCCCCATAGTGCCTTTTTTAGGCAAGGCTCAAAAGACAAACCCACCTCCATAGCTATCACAAGGGATAAGAAACTAAGAGTAATGCTACTCAACGCCAGAATTCTAAACCTCAAGATGCACGCACTCGAAACTCTCCTTAGCATGGGGAACATCGATATCTGTGCAGTAACAGAAACCTGGTTCAGGGCTCCCGAGAGCACCCCAGCACTACCAGGTTATACCTCATACCATGCTTTTCGGCCCCAAAACTTGGACCGAACCACAAAAGGAGGGAGTATCGATATTCATCAAAGATACCCACACCTCCAGGTTGGTGGCAAAGCACGAAGCATCAGAGACTATCCATGTGCAACTAACAGTGGGTAAAACTGCCTTCCAGTTTATAGCCTGCTACAGACCACCCTCCCAAACCCAGAAACCCCACTCGGCCTTCCTGAGAACACTGGAAAATATGAAGGTCTCTCCAAACACCATTATATTGGGCGACTTCAACTACCCAAACATAGACTGGGAGCATTACTCGAGCTCCAACACCCTAGCCCAAAGGTTCCTAGAATTTATAAACTCAAATGCTATGGAACAACTTGTTACCACTCCCACAAGAGGGGAAAACATACTGGACCTGATCATCACCAACATGGGGACTCTATGCTCCAGACCAGAAGTGTATCCCTCACTGGTAAGATCAGACCATAAACTAATCTCACTGGATATTCACATCCCGACCCCACCCCTGCCCAGAAAACCACAGTGAAAAACTTCTCTAAAGCAAATTTCACACTCCTCAAAACTGAGGTGGAATCCTTCAAAGCCCCGGGCCTGTGGAAAATACGGCCCAGACCGCAGAATCCTTTATAAACGCATTCTATGAACACCTTCAGGAATGCATGGATCATGCGATCCCAAATAAAACCAAGACCCAATCCTCCAAAGGCAGACGTCCTGTCTGGTGGACCCCAGCCATAAACAAACTATACAATAGAAGGAGGAAGCTACTAAATGATAGAGCAAAATCCCAAAAAGGGAAGGCATCACTGATCAGTATTAGCAAAAACTACGGGCACACATAAAATTGTCTAAGGCCAGCTTCGAGAGAAAAATTGCACAGGACACTAAGGATAATCACAAGGCTTTCTTTAGTTATGTTAGGAACCTGGGTGGTAATTCCCAGATATGCTCAGAATTAGTCCAAAATGACAAAAAATACACCGAACCCACAGACATTGCCAACATCCTAGCTGACAGGTTCAGCGCAAACTTCTCCCCCCCCCTCCCCACCAAAAGGCAAAATATCTATCCCAGCAGAGTGCTGCCCCCCTGACATCTCAGATGCTCAGGTAAGAGCCGCCCTCTCCAAAGCAAAAAACACAGCATCAATGGGACCAGATGGTGTCCCGGGCTGCATCCTAATTGAACTCCAAGAAGAGCTAAACCCAAACATAAAACTACTGTTCAATCTCAGCCTTACTACAGGATATGTGCCCAAAGAGTGGCGTACAGCAACAGTGGTCCCTCTCCATAAAGGTGGTGCCTCAACAGATCCTGGAAACTATCGCCCCATAAGCCTGACTAGCTTGGTCTGCAAAGCTATGGAAAGGATCATCATGGACCTCATAAATAAAGATATTGGGGACCTACAAACACTGGATCCTACCCAGTTCGGCTTTGTTAAGGGCAGATCCTGCCTCTTAAACCTGGTTGATTTCTTTGAAACAGTCACCAAGGCCATTGACGAGGGGAAGGTGGTCCACACAGCCTACCTGGACCTCGCAAAAGCCTTCGATACAATACCCCACTCGGTATTATAGATAAGCTCACCAGCTTAAATATAAACCCCTATGTCACTAGATGGATTGCAAACTGGCTCAAGGACAGAACCCACATGGTTAGATTGCTGGAGCCATGTCAGACTCCAAACCAGTTACAAGTGGTGTCCCACAAGGCTCAGTCCTGGGACCTCTCTTGTTCGGTATATATTTCTCGGAGGTACAGGCCAACACGGAAGGACTGTGGCTGACCAAGTTCGCAGATGACTGCAAACTGGGCCATAATCGACACTCCAGCCGACACAAGCATCCTCCAAAAGGGCCACATAGAAACAGACAACTGGTGCCAGAGCCATGGCCTCAAGCTAAATGCCAAAAAGTGTATAGTCATCCCCTTGGCAAAACAAAGTGCCCACAAATTACCACATAGGTGGTAATCCATTAAGTACAGAAGAAGTAATTAGGGACCTGGGGACCCAAGTTGATAGCAATCTCTCATTTGACAACCACGTGGCCAAAATGGTTAGAAAAACATTTTATATAGCCCACCTAATCATGAAGGGATTCACATCTAGATCAGGGGACGTCATTGAGCCTCTTTACTCATCCCTCATCAGGCCCATAATTGAGTACAATGCCCCTTTTGGGATGTACCTTACCAGACACCTGCAGCAACTGGAAAGACCCCAAAAGTACCTCACCAAGAGGATCAAAGGGCTCAAACAGATGCCATATGCTGCCCGGTTAAAGAAACTCCAGCTCTACTCAGTGGCATACCACCTGTTCAGAGGCGATCTGTGCCTGACGTATAAAGCCATGTCCAACCCGGAATTAATGGACATGCTGCACCTCAGAAAGTCCAAATCCCATCGAGCTACGCGCTCGAGAGACTTGAACCTCAGCACTGAAATAAATAGGACATGCTGGAGGGGCAGATTCATAACCCAGAGGCTCCCTTCACTCTGGAATAAAATCCCAGTCCAGGTTAGGCAGAGTCTCTCATTGACTCTCTTCAAGAGGAATCTTGATGAGTGGATGGGAGATCGTAGGTTTACTCTGGGTATCACTTCTGTGTCACTGTTAGACAGAGGCACAGTATACTAACCTCGAAAAAGGGCATAGCAAAACAAATTTAAAATGGGTGGCAAAAGCCAAACACATTCTGGCTAGGCTTATAAATGCCCTAGGGCAGATAGCCTAGTATGAACCTATGAACCTATGAACCTATGAACCTATGAACATATTCACTAAAAGAAATGTATAAAGACATATATACATACATACTTATACAGAAAACATGTGCACTCAAGACATGCAGACAGACTGATACACACACACACACACACACACACACACACACACACACACACACGCTTTTACAGAGAGGACTTATTGTTAATGCAAGCAATTAATCAACTTATAGGAATTTAGAAGTGAATGGAATTTTGGTGGAATCAGCACCAGTTCAAGGCTTTTGGATTTTATTGCATCTGGACTGAATATGGAAACTGAGTATTTCTAACAAAGCAGTTTGAACAAATAGAAAAGGTAACCAAATATGTACAAAGGAAGTAAGTAGCAGCATTTCTTAGGACTGTTAAGAGTAAGAAGAAGCACTTTCAACAACATGTGTCAGGGCAGGCCCATAAGTCCAGGCAGTATTTCTTCTTTGCCCACTTCTACATTACTTCACTCCTTGACATGGTGCAGCACATATCTGAAGGATCTGCAAGTCATTTCAAGTCAAATAATGCATTTGCAGATGTGGCACAATTTCTTTATACAGGAATTGCTTTCCTCCCCCATACAGTTGCTAAGCAGGAGGTCAAATATTTCATCACTTTAACAGTTTTTCAAAGCATTTCAGTATGTGTTGGAAGATATATATGTGTATGTGTACTGTTTGAAGCATAATTAGTGCTTGGTATCCGTTGACAGTCTATGCTGTATGAGCCAGTTATCTGACAGGACTCCCTTATCAAGATAAAACCACAAAGACACAAAGTTTCATTTCTCCAGCATGGGGATAAAGCACTGTAATTTACTGAGGAAAGCAGATGTAACAAAATATATATGAGAGACCAAGCATCCCTGCGGATGTGGCCCATTGTGGTATCACAGTGTTACTGCAGATGTAATTGTCCAGTTTTGACCACTAAATGTTAAATTCATGCAGTATTTGGCAGTTTGTCATGTGTGTAGCCCTACCAGATGTTGAGGCTTGTATGGTTCTGGTGAGGTTTATCAACTTTCTGTTGAAAGGGAGGTATAAATGAATCTAAACTGTTGCGCTTCTTTTACTGAAATAGAAGAATCTAGTAAATACTGTTTGCTTTGTGGCAGTGATGCAGTAGTCATCTGTCATCTACATTTAATTTTGTCTGAACGTCATTAAGAGTTTCATTCTAATAACCCTACTTCATAAGATGTAAAGGTAAACAACATTTTTGCGTATTTTCATACTTGAATGCTTTCTAACAAAAAGTCTTCTGAGCATATACAGTTAAATCACCTTTCTAATGCATAAACAGTGAGTGTGATACTATAGCAGAAATCCTGAAAATTATTGTGATGAAAATTTGCTGTTGCTCCAAAATGAGAAGATGTACATGATAACTCCATGTAGCCATGACAACAACATGGACTTATCCAGATTCTAGTCACTGTAAATACAACCCCATTCCATATCATAGCCAATTATCACCATACTCCATGCAGCCATGATAACAACTTGGACTTATCCAGATTCTAGTCACTGTAAATACAACCCCATTCCATACCATAGCCAGTTATCACCACAACCCCTCAAAGCCAGCTGCGGCCTATGAGGCGCAGCTAAATAATCCCTACCTTGTGTGAATATCTACCCCTCTATAACCTGGAGAAATCTCCACCACCTCAAAATAAATATGTGCAAAGATTATTGGAGTTCATTACTGCTAGCTCTCTAAAACAACTGGCTCAATTCCCAACTTGCGGTTCAGAAAACTGCATCTGGTTCTCACCATTGTTGCCATTTTATGCTCATTATCTGCAGGTACTACTTCACTGGTCAGTTCTGGCCATCAGTTAACACACACTGTCAGAGTAAAACCTGTCTTACTACAACACCTCTCCAAGGCAAACGTAATCCAGATAACTGTTGACCAGATGAAATCTTAGTGCCCTGCTCATCTTGTTGACCCAATGTCACATACCGCTACATTTGTGGATAATTTTTATGCCCCCTCACAGCATTCATCAAGGTATCTGCACCCATAAGATATAAATACAATACCAAATTCAGGATAAAACAGCTATGGTGGATCCCAAGCATAACAGAAAGAAACTCCTAACCCTTAGAAAACAAACTTAATACCCCCATCATCTAAAGATTAACTCAAAAAGATCAACAAAGTACTGAATAACAAAATCAAAACCACAGAAAGTAAGGTTAACTGAAAATTGTTACATCTGCTATAGAAAACCACAAAGTCTTCTTCAATTATATCAGGAACCTTAGAGGTAGTCCCCAGCAATGCTTAGACCTAATATATAGCAATGACACATACTCAACCGCTTAGGACATAGCTAACATATTAGTAGACAAATTCAGATCTAATTTTAATCATTTTACTTCCCTATCTCCCCAACTTATTACATCTTACTAGCACACCCACACCATGCTATTTGATCACCTACAAGAAGGTCTTAATAATTTCTCCAAGGCAAAAAAACATGTGATCCATGGGTCCTGATAATGTGCTAGGCTGCCTTTTTTTAAACACTCGAAACTGTCTATTAAACTCACTACTAAAGTTATATGACCTCAAGCTCTCCACGAAATACTTGTGAACAGAATGGAGAACCATGTTAGCCATCCCACTTCAGATCCATTACTGATCAAGGAATATAGAGAGATACAAACCTCATCAGCCTTATCTGCAAACCAAGCAGGTTTAGGTTTCTTAAAGGCAGAGCATGCTTCCTGAACCTTGTGGTCTTCTAAGAACATATCCCTGATGCATTAGCCTCAGGCAAATTAGTTCACACTACCTACCTGGAAGTACCCAAGGCTGTTGATACCAGCCTGCATTGTATAATTTTCAAAAATCATGCTCTTTGAAAAGAGTAGTTACCAAAGGTGTTCCTCTGGGATCTATCTTAGGACTAATTGTCTTTCATAATTACTCCTCTGATGTCAAGACTGACATCAAGGGTCTATGGCTGATTAGTTTGCAATCAACTGCAAAACTGAAGCTGTCATTAACTCGTCATCCCCAAATTCATACGAAGTGACTAACACATACCAATACATGGTGTCTAAACCACAGTCTAAAACTACATGCCACGAAATGCAGTATTGTGTCCTTTGGCATAAGGGATCACTCTTGCACCTATCCCCTAGGTGACATCCCTGTGAAAGTTGCTCAGGCATTAGACACTTGTGCACATTCATTGACAATGAACTACCCTTTAATCACTCTGTATCCACTGTTGCTAAGACATCCTTTAACCTAGCCAGACCAATAACCTGGGCATTTCTACAAGATCTAAGGAAGTTGTCATCCCTCTCTACTCATTCTCACCAAGCAATTGACCCAGCTTGAGAGCACAGCCTTTCTTCACTAACATGTGCAAGATAATGCCTTTCTTGAATTAGTCAGACTACCATTAAGTGCTCTTTCTCTCTTTTCTGTTTCCTCCAGAACCTTAAGAAGGGATCTCTGTCTTGCCTACAGAGGCTTAAAGAATCCAGTCCTATCTCAGCTCCTGCACACCCTTAAACACTCAGGAGATCCTTGATGAAACATAAGTAGGACCTGCTGGTGAGATAGATATATATTGACACCCACATCAATTCTGCTTGGTGGTGCTGTTTTTTTTTTTTTTTTATTTTGAGATAGATATATATCCCAGAAAGTCCTTTTAAATAAACGTTGGGTCTGGCTGCTCAAGCTTGCAATGAAGTAGAAACTAGGTAAAAAAATATATATATATCAGTTGGTGCCTACAATTTGCAATATTATGGCTAGGCTAAAAATGGCACTCTGGATTAGTAGCCTAGAACTGACCTATGAAGTCACAAACGTAAGAATTCATTAGCAAATTATTTCCAGTCCCAGATAAGATATTATTATTGGCTTAGTACAAAATTTGTTTTTCTTAATAGGTGTTTTGTCTCTGACCATCAGCAGTCTTTGAAGAAAGGAGCTGCTGAGAGCAGGATAGGACAAGTTTATTGAAATCTTCCCAGAAATAAGGCACCATCTCTTTTAATATGAAAGCCTTATATCAACTTTTGAGCTATTGCAAATGGACAGTGTCTATTCAGGAAGGTAGTCTTCCCTCCGTACTTTTATATAATTGCAAGTGCAGGTTTGGGATTTGAAACAATATATAAAATGCAAAGCAGTAAAGCTTTGGCTAAATTTCGTAAATAAACAAAGAAATGACACTGAAAGCCATTTTAATTACATGCCACATATCAATGTCTGTTTTCACTTTTAATACACGCAGTGAATCTAGTTGACTTTTGGACTGACAATGTTGTCCTTTCAGTAAAACAAACATACATTTAACTTCTCTAGTTTATTTTCATGCTGATAGTTTATTGAGTAATGACTGCAGATGAAGTAGCATTTAACTTACTTAGAGGTGATGAAAGAATAAATATTCAGAAAATCCTCATGCCATGGTGGAGAATGAATTACTATGGTAACATACCACAGACTGGAACATTGAAGCAATCTAAGAAATCTATATCATACCAAAGGTTTACAATGACGCAAAATCCTTCCGAATGTGACCGCACAATTATTAGTTTGCTACCAAATCTGGTGTTGCGTCAAGCCACTAAATAAGGCCTTGAGTTTCAGACAGTTGAGACAAAATGCTAACAACTAGTATTGACTGTCTGTTGGTTTCTCTGTAGCTAGAGTTGTGGGTTTCTGTGATTTAAACAAGTAAATTTTGGGGATGTTTTCTCCCTTTATAAGGTGAGATGTGTTTCATGGTAATGCAAATTGTGTAATGATTGCCAGCTACAAGCCTTTCATTTGTGTCACTGTACAATGTGTAATTTCACGGTCTAAACTCCAGTGTTAAATGACTCTGTAATTAAGTGGAAAGGTGCTTTGAACGCACTTGGCTGAAACAGTTCAGAACAGAAACATCTGAAAAGCAAATCCAGCTGAATTTGCCTATAATTTCTAAAACACAGGCCTGATCACTGTAAATGTGCAGTCATACTTGATTTGTGTACGCAATGAAACTGAAGTGAATAACTCCCATACGTCAGTGAAAGTCACAGTACAAACTAACTTTAATACTTAAATTGTAGTCCACTCTTCAGTAGGCCTTAAGCTGCACCATCATGGTCCTGATGGACAAAATGTATGTTAGGACACAGGGCCAAATTTATATTATATTATAAATAAATAAATAAATAAATAAATAAATAAATAAATAAAATTTTATCCAGATGTACAGAAATAAGATAGAGGAGCAGAGTATTTATCCAGTCTAATCTGCCCAGAGCTTCATGCAGGTTTTCAATGTTTTTTTTTTTTTTTTTTTTTTTATCCTTTGCAGCTTCCTGCCCTAAAATGGAAGGATTTTTCATACATCTATATATTTATATGCAGCCCAGAATCTCACCCTTGTCTTCCAAAATATTTCTTATCATTTCATTTCTTCTTTCATGAATTGTGCCTCTTCTTGGTTTATTTTGAGAGCATTCAGCTGCAGAAGTTCATAGATAAATACTAGGCTAAAAGTCTGCAAACTATTTCAAGCATCAAACCATGTACCTTGCATCTGTGAAGTAAAGACTGCAACAATTATGCCAAGCCTTCCTACCCATCATTATTTTATGTCTTCCCTCTCCTTCCCTATGGATCTTCCTATTTACTTCTTGTATTCTCTACACAGAGAGTATCTAATACAGATCAATATTGTTTTAATTACTGACATCCAAAGTGCCTCTGTCCTGTCTTTTTCAGAACATCAAGCAGGAATCTGTAAGGGATCTGAATACATGGCGTTAGTATCACATAACAGCTTTGTGTCATCCAGTTATACCCCTCCATATGAATTCCAGTTTTGATGCCCTTTCATGTTTTTGTTTAAATAGCCTAACATATTCAGATACAGGTCCACTTAAGTTTGTACTCTTCTGCTGACCTCATCATTTATTTGTTATTTATTTATATATTCATTTATGCTATGTATGTATGTATGTATGTATGTATTTAGTCATTTATTTCATTTCAGCTGGATAAGAATCTACATAGCTACCAGAAGAGTTGGATACTGACTTAAGCAACTGTCTGCTAATTAGTGTTTTTCATTTGTGTCAGCAATGCACTTTTCAGCCACTCTTAATGTGTCACACCTATTGCAGAAGAGGGGTTCAAGTCTGCAGAGATTTTTACCTATCCTGATGTTGTGCAATACTACTGCAAATCATGTTAGTTAAGGGGATACTGCTGTATGGGGAGTTGTGGGGAGCCTGAATCCACTGTAGAATGGGTTACAGAATAAATATCATTCACAGGAAAGAGCTTTTTGTATCACCTTCAATGAAATGTGCTTCAATGAGACACATATTTCAGTTATTATAGAATACTGTACATGTTATATGTGCAGCCTGGCTCAGTGGGACATTTGGATGTAGACTTGTGACCCGGCTATGGTTGAGTTAGTGGCTCAGCAGTGGGGGAGCCATGAAAGCTGGAATAAGTGAAGGGGTGTGACCCACTTGCATCTCCTGGGGGGTGGGGGATACATACAATGTTATGCAGTTTCCCTTGACGAAGACCACAGAAACCATTGTAGAGTGTTGTGGGGGGAGGGGTACAGCTGCTGGGATGGGACACCTCTTCTGGAAATAAGATGCCACCTGTAGTTAGCCCATTGGACTCCCCCTGTTTGGCACCTCACCTGATGCAGGAGATAAAGTAAGATTATAGCATAAAATGTATTTATTTATTATTTGTTTATTTGACATTTGTTTACTGCAAAGGTCCGTCTGAGTTAGAAAGAATCCATTTTCAGCAAAGTCCCATGGAGTAAAGTTCCAGTTGAATACAGACATGTGCAGTCTTTATACAGGAAACATAATTTTTTTTTTTTTGCATGAGTTACAAGTACAGTACAGGGGACATGAACATACAATAATGATAAAATGTTATACAAAGACAGCTGCAAAAGCTAGAACCAGCCCTGTTGGCTGCCAAAATGATAATTCTTCCCAGTCAACTCTCACTTCAGTAGTGGGGAATGAGTGCATTACTTTTTTAAGATGTGATTGATGAGTCACACACAGCTGGGGCAAAAATGTTGGAAAAAAGTGCATTTTAGATATATGCATAACAAATGCAAACATGTGATGTAGTAATTAAATTAACCTTCTACAAGAATAGAATCAATTTCATACAGCACCCGCGGTCGTGGTGCTGTGGTAGCGCTGTCGCCCCACAGTAAGATGCTGTCCGGCTCGATTCTCAGCTAGAGCGTCTTCTGCATGGAGACATGCATGAATGGGCATGCCTTCGTTGAAGGTTGTGCATCAGGGCTGGTAACTCGGCACGTAAAAATCAACTACCAATCATTAGCGGACCGGAGTTCCGCTGTGGCGACCCCTAACCGGAAAAAGCCGAAAGACACAACAACAACATTTAATAAAAAATTATGACAGACGCTACTCCAATTAGATGCTAATAGATACCCTTTCTCTCAAGATAATAAAGGGCTAGTGTCATTAATATGTTATCATGTTTGTGGTCAACATCAGGAGTATATTTAAATTTATTCTAACATAAATGAGTACACTTCCTTTTATGCTACATATAAGCTTGCTATGCATAAATTAAATACAGTTGAACAATCTGTACAATTTACATCACTGGTACATTCAGGTATCCTTTGATAACTCTATCAAACTCCCCTTCCCAATGATTTCAAAGGCACCAGTACCAACCCACTTGTTGTCTATCATACGTCTGTTTTTCTTTCTCAGTTTTCTGTCAACCATTTCTCTGGTTCAAGGGCAAGTCGCACTTAACTCAACTCCTGGCTCTGCAAATGTACTGCACCAGATTAGTACATCACTCCTTTTCAGCTTCATCCCTGCTCATCTTCCCATATATCCTTCTCCTACATGTACTACACTATAACTCCCTTTCTTTTCCCCATTTTCTGTACACCTTCACTCTCAACTACCCTTGTTTTCTATTTCTTAACTCTAGCTCCCTCACCACTGTACCACTTGTAAGACATATTGCATTTTTTAGAAAATAGCAATACTATGGCTGTCTTTATACTTTATCATATTTGAAATGCAGTTCTCCCTCTTTTGAAAAATGTTGTAAAGACTATTGTATATTATCTCCTATCAAATGCTAGTATCACTTTGTCTGTTATTGTTTCTTGTATATAGGAGCCTTTCCACCCAGGCATCTGCTGTAAATAGGTCTTGTGCTCTGTTGGACTTTCCCAGTAAATAAAAGCAAAAAATAAATAAATACATATTATCACACTTTCCCCAGGATTCATGAAGCTCGGCGCAAGGCAGGCGTTAGGCTTGCGCCAACCGTGCAGCATGTAGATGATGCAATAGCACCATATGCATATTAATGAAGGCGTGCTGCCGCCACAGCCACGTGCATAGGAAATGAGCGCGAGTGTATGGGGCGTGTCGAAGTGCCGCATGGAGGAATGGAAATGTCGGCTGTTGACATGCAACCTAAAATACTGAATATTACAATCTGCCTTCAATAGTAATCACACCTGTCAGTGTCCATGGATACTGAAACGTATGCAATGCATGCAAAACAGTTCTTGTGAACACAAAATTAAGAAGCAAACACAAATGTACGTTAGCAAATATCGAGTCTCCATCCCTCGAACAAATGACATTTAAAACCGTGTGCCCGTATTCTAATGCAGTGTAGATAGTTATACCAAGTGGAAGTGAAATACATCATGTTAGTGCGCCGCCAATAGCTACGTCTAGCCCAATGGTCAGGATTACCACCTGTCCCACATTGTGAGGGATAGTACACAGCTGGGCAGTTGTGCCCATACCAAAACCATTATAAATGTAAAATATCCTGCGACCGTATGACATAATTATGTCCCACATCGCATGTAATAGTCACATACAATAGTTATTTCCATATGTAACATACCACATGTTACAAGAAATAGAATAAGAAAGTAAACAAAACAGAAGGAGCATATAAACTGCTACAACAATAAGCTAACACGTAGGCATAAAACAAAAGTATTATCCATAGTACTGACCGTGAATATGTGTTGTCCTGCAGAATCTGATTTGTGTCCGGAATATATCCCATCCTGGCCATATGAAAAGGTGGAAACCCTACCAATGGTCAGAGCATTTGGCCAAAATCCACCCATATGCAGTCCAAGCCGTTCTTGGCAGGATGTGTCAAAGTTGAATGGGTATTACCCGGGTGTACCTACCATGTCATGAAAGTTAAGTATGTGCGTGTACCTATGTGCATGATGTACAGCATGTGGAAGGAGAGAAATGCCAGGGTAGTCCTCACAACCATACAGGTACCTGACATATGTAGTGTATGCAATGTGTTCCCTTGACCGTGCCATGGGCCATCAACCAAAAAAGGGATGGCTGGAGTGTCTGGAATATGTGTGTGTGGGGGTGTGGGTAATGTTATAATCCACAAAGGCGAGACTATGTTGGATGCACAATAGGTGAACTGGAGGTGTATGAGGGAGCAGTGGGTGAATCAGAAAGAAACACAAAGAACAAGCATACTCATCCGCAGTACAACCTGACAGGCCATACTGTAGAACACAATCACACAAACATATGAATATTAAAATGTGCGATACACATGTACAGAAACGTCTCCGGCACATACCCACAGAATGGTCTGGACGGAACTGGGCCATCCAAATGCAACACACCTAGATGCATAATTGAATACCCATCATCCCCTCCACAGCACACAACCTGCCCCCATTCCTGAACGTCCACCAAATCCAGCCATACTCGGGCTACTAGCTTGGCGCAGCCATATCTACACATAGTGACCACTACTCATATGGAGTAGGCAGTGTCACCCTAGGCAGTGTCAGGCTTGCAAACTATGTATCCCTTGCATGTAAAACCCTAACACATTTTTGTAAATCCAAAAGAATGGACGGTTATTGGCTTGCTCAATTTTTGGATATCCCTCATAGGATAAGTATCCTGTGTAAACATCAGACTTGGTATCACGACACAATGTCCAGTCCTGTAGACATCTGGACACAAGTTGTATGTGCAGTAGTGGCTCACGAGACTGTTCAGCCTCTAGACGGTCATGCAGAACCTACTACCCAGGATCAAACTTCTGCCCATGATGCACATCTCCCCACATGAATTATCGAGAGAATATATTGTACACAGTTGCATAGTGGCACTTGGAAATAGGGTGATTAAGGCGCTGACGTAAGCAGGGTACCTCCTGACCCACTTTGTGAGAGACAGTCACTGTTTGGGTAGGTGTGTCCTGACCAAGAATGATACAATGGCAAATGTCCTGTGATTGTAGAAAATAACTATGTACCATATTTCATGTAACAGTTGCCTAAAACAGTTATTTCTGGATGGAAAATATGTAAATCGTACAAGAAACAGAATAAGCAACTAAAGTGCTACAGGAATAGGCTCTCATCTAGGAAAATAATGAATGTTCTAAACCCTGTACTGACCATGGGTATGTGTTGGCCTAAACAATCTGGTGTGTCCAGAATATATCCCATCCTGTACATATGAAAATGTGGCAACCCTACCAATGGTCAGAGCATTCGCACAATAACTGGCCAGCCTCTTAATCACTCACAAAACCAGTGACCTTTGGAGGAAAGGTGTTGAATGACACTTGAATGACTAATGACAATAAAGAGTAATAGACGCTTTTAACTGCAGAAAATAAGTATTAATCCATATGGCTCTGAATCTGTCAACACGTTTCAAGTTAACAGAACTAATATTGTAGAAGTGTCCATGATTGTCCCTTATTTGTCATTGCCTTGTCCCTGTTGAAATTAGTCCCTGAGTATTACAGAGGTCCGTATACATATGTACACCAACCATCACATTTGTTGACAGTACTATTGCATACCTGTAGTGAAGTCATAAGTGATGTCCAGAATAATATTCATCATATATATGAATGAATGAAATAATCAAATGTGAAGGGAAACACCAGTGGAAACACCCCCCACCATATATATTATATAGTGCCAACATAATAATCTGGTCAGAGATGCCCAAACCCCTGCATCTGTAAACAAAGGTAGAATGTTAAAATTGGGACCAACTCTGTCCATGTGCTACGTCTGACATTTGAACAGGTACAGGGCAGTTTCGGTCACCAGTCGGACAAGCCTAAACCCGGATCACCACATGAACACCCTGACAATCAAACACACGTATGTGCCAGGACTATAAGCTTTGGAGTTCTGAATATCCTTGGAGTGAGTAAACATGCAGCACGGGTCCAGAGCAGTAGGGAATAGGGAATGTCGCATGTGTAGTACTGCGGTTTTCCCAGCAGGAGAATGGATGCCTGCTGTGTAAGTGAAGCGGTAAGACGTATGTTAGGGTAGCTATGAACCATGGGTATACATATAAATGAAGCAGAACACCAATAGTGTAGTGGTTAGAGTGTCTGCCTAATGTAAATGCAGTCCCGGTTCAAGTACGAATATAGCAAATAGCATTTTCTTGTGTAATGAATGCCTCTGTGCTGTAAAGCCAACATTTAAACATGTAAAGGTGAACGTGTGTTTCGCATGGGGTCATTAACCGGATTCCATCAATCAAAGTGGTACTGTCATAATGAATAAGGCACACGTAAGCACAAAGAAGTGGCAGTAAACATATGTAACTCACAATAAGGATATGCAAGTGCCTCGTGGGTGTAAGCAGCTCCCAGCATAGCAAATGTATGTTGTTTTGTACAGATGTAACTTATATATATATATATATATATATATATATATATATATATATATATAT
>NC_056746.1:1404315785-1404328285 GCF_019279795.1 Protopterus annectens | reverse complement strand
ATATAAATATATATATATATATATATACACACACAGAAATATAAATATATTTTATATATATATATATATATATATATATATATATGTATATATATATATATATATATATATATATATATATATATATATATATATATATATATATTACTGTAGATATACACATGTACATAACTAGGTTATGTTAACGCAATTACGGGTAACATATGTTCAGACCGGGCATATGTTACTGGGAGGTCCAATAAACAAACATTTACCTCCCACACCACCCAGCTAGACCCGTCAGACATACAGACAAGCAATAAAGGTAAATACACCGCTGCTTTCCAAACCACCAGCAGGAAAGTACCAGTGGGAGAGATCTGCAAGGTCTACACTTTAAACATGGATAACGGGGTCCCTTGCGGGACACCAAAAATTCACTAAACAGGCAATCCTATAGTGACTGACGCGAGCTGGATGTAGCTGTACACGGAACAGTAGGTTGTGTGCAAGTGTAATAACACATGGGTTGACAAAACGTACGACATGTGTCCTGAGACGGGGAGAGTGGGCAGTGTGTAGGGGTGTGTTCATACCCCAGCTGCGCTCACAGTAAGTATGAGTCATGAGTGCTGTAGAGGGGTGTCATGTAGAGGAATCATGGGTATGCAATAATGGGCCTAAGTGTGCAGGTGTTGGTTGGCAGAGATGTATTAGGCCTGCCCCGTGGAAGTAATTAATATTCCTACGTGCGCATAGCAGATGCCTATACCTCCCAAACCTGAAGGGCACATCTACTGGATAGTCCGTAAACCATTGGGGGAGCACATAGGGACTATATCAATGCCTAGTACCCGATTATCATGGACGTCCATGATTACGAATCAGAATGTAACATAGCCCTAACTAAACACTTCCAGAACTAGTGATATTAGGTGGACAGGTGGCGGAATACACGTAATGACTAATGACAACATGTATGAGTCATAAACAGCATGTACCTCGACAAATGTGAATGAATACATATGCCCTGTGACTGTCAATGTGTCAGGTTAATAGAACCAATCATCTAAATGTGTCCCTCAGGGTGTGATGCAGTGTCCCTGATACAGTGTTCATTCTCTCCCATTCGTATGTGAGGTCTGCTAGTGAAGGAAAGCGCATATTCCGCCGACCACCTTAGGTAGATGATAGCATAATAGTTTGGGATTACCACCTGTTCGCCTTTGTGAGGGACACTCCACTCTGGGCAGTTGTGTCCTGCAAAATGAATGTTACGGCACATGGCCTGTGATTTCGGGAAAAGAGTTCATATATTGTGTGTAGTGGTGTCATAAAATGATTTTGTTGTATCTGAAACAGCTACATGTTATAGGAAACAGTATTAGCAACTAAAATGCTACAAGAATACCCTTAACATATGCAAACCAGTGAAGTGGTCAGTTTACTACTAGCTGTGGGTATGTGTTGCCTTGCCTAATGTGACAGCTCTACATATAGGTCTTATAGGGTTGCCACCTTTCCAAATGGCCAAAGTGGGACCTGCTCTGGAGAAATGTCAGATGTACCAGGTCAGAACATACCTACAGCCATGCATAGTACAGAAATATACATGTTAGCACAAATCAAAGCTTAGTCTAGCAGCAGTCAAGTTGCTTATGCTACTTCACATAACATATCAATGTGTCATGTATACAATAACCATTACATGCAACTATTACAGACATGTAGAATATAATATTGTCCTCTCATCAGGACATTTGCTATGGCTAGAGTATTCTCACATGACACATATGCCTAATGAGGGACTGTACCATGCAAAGTGGGAAAGGTGTTGCTCCTAGAGTCTCACGTCGGCCAATCTAAAAGGTGGAAAACCTACAATAGGTATGCAGTAGCATGACCCGGCAGAGAGATGCATTTCCCAAAACACATTTACATGTCAGCATTGCAGAGTATCAGTTCCCGTGTATCAGCCAGATGGGAGAAGATTGTATGAGGTACACGCATATAATATGATTATGTCACTGGACAGGCTGCAGATTCCATACAGTAGAACGCCTGCCGTCACCTAATGGTTAGCCATACCCGATACTGTAATCATGTAATCCGATGTAATAGGCATCACAAGGGATCGCGCCCACCCAGCGTGAGTGACAAATGGAAGCACCGATGTCAGTGCACGTGCAAGTGAGTGAGCGAGCGGGTGTAAGCGTGTTTGTCTACCAGTATGCGAGTATTGCACTGTTAAAGAAATGTGGAGTCTAAACAAGTATAAGGAGCTGTAATCATAGGTCAGCAGTGCTTAACACCGTGCAAACCCACGCACAACCACTCCCACCTGCTGGAATGTGTCTTACCCACTCCATATCCAAAGGCGTAATTCTGGCCGCAAACAAAGAACCATCCTTTGCACGTGTTGGCAGCAATACCCTGCGCACACAGCTCATGTGAATTACCAATACACCATGGCATATATACAGACAATAGACAGTACCACACACATACCATACAACACAGTCATCCAACAGTATAGCAATGTACTGGCAGATATGTCTGGACCACTGGTGTTTGAAGACCTGGCCGTCCTGTGTTTCAGTGTGTGAGCATGCCCAGTATGGCTGTTACGCATGTTGACGACTGACATTACCGTCATACCTTCATGTGTTTGAGCATGCCCAGTATGGTCAACTGGATCGCATGTGTCACATGTCCAGATAGTCAGTACTGTGGTGCCGACCCCTGCATTGTACACCGACAGGTGGCATGCTGTGACTGCAGGGTAGCTAATGGTCATGTGGCATTGACTGTTGCTACAATTCTGCACAGCGTGGGGTTACATCCAATTGTATCCACAGTCCTACACAGCACCGGGAGTGGAGCACATGACTCTCGCATGTGTAAGTTGGAAGGGGGGCACAGCTGACAGTTGTACACATTTGCTACTACTGTACTGGTATGCCAGGTACTCCATTTCAGTGTGTGGACCTACCTAAATTGCTGGTTGGAGGCATACCAGTGTACATCAGATCCTAGCTTTAATTACCAGCAGAGTGGTTTCAGACGTCCTAGCCTTCACAACATACATCCAACTGCCTGGCCTGCTGTAGTCTGTGTGTGTGTGTGTCTGTGGGGGTTGGGTTCATCCATTGGGCATATCCAGATGCCATTGTATAGCATTTGTCTGTATTGGTCTACACCTGTCCAGCTGCATGAGACTTTTGTGGGCTGTATGGACACACATGATGTTCATCCCATAACCTGCACTGGGTTAGGACACCCTGTGTACTACTGGCTACTACTGTGACCCCGGTATGTGCTACAGATGTCATGATGCCACTATGGACGTGTACTGTCTGCTGCCCTAACAGTCGGTCACCAAATTCGTTTGTATGCTCACATCCATACCATAGCTACAGGTAAGTGCACATTCTAATACAACTGCCAATTGGTAGCTTGATTGACTTACCTTGGGGGTGTTCCAGACCTGAGGATGGTGCTGGAGGGCTGCCTATGTTGCATGCACACAGTGCACTTCCTATACATGGCTGAGCACAGGTAGTGTCATGTTTGGCATCCCTTGTACTGTCTGTGCGAGTCAGAGAGGGTGAAATTCCCTGGGTACCTACTGTGTCAGTGCATATGCCATGTGTTGCCTCTTTGCCAAGGGCAGGTCATACTGTGCACACCTCCTTTTGCCTACTGGGTCCAGCTCAGGTAGTTCCTCCTCCAAGTCACACTGCCTGTACAGGCCTTGGCATTGGTGGGGGGCTGTGTGGCCCTGCCCCATGCTGTTCCTGCTGCCACTGTTACCGCAGGATCAGATTGTGTAGCATAGCACATACCATAACAATTTGGGTGCATGTAGCTGGTGAATACTGCAAGGCTCCACTGGATGTGTCCAGACACCAGAACCGTGACCTGAGCATCCCAAACACATGCTCAATTATATGTCTTGCCTGTGTGTGTGCCTCATTATGGTGTAGTTGTTCAGGTGTGTGTGCATTGCTGATGGGTGTCATCAGTCGTGACTCCAGTGGTTACCCTGCATCCCCCACTAGGTGACTGTAGGGGATGTCCATATTGGCAAAGGTGTGGTAAAGCTGCATCAGATGCCATATATTGAAATCGGCATAGCTTCCAGGGCAGACAGCACACACATTCAGTTTAATACCCTGGCCATCGCATACAGCCTAACTGTTGGAGGGTATGCCCCTGCAGTTAATTTAGGCCCTACCCCACTCACCGGGTGGTGCTTTGATGCATACATGCATGCAGGCTATAGCACCCAGTACCCTAGGGTAGTCTGTCATTTGGTGGAAGAAACGTATATTGCTGGTCAACAAATCACGTGTGTTGAGGACATGTACGTGCTCACTGACATGTGGTGACATGGCGTCTGTGAATTGGTGCAATACTCTGGATGCAGATGCATGTGAGATCCCCATGATATCCTCAGTTGTGCTTTGGGAGGTACCTGTGGCTAGTATACCTAGACCAACACATACCTTGGTATCCACTGAGATGGGTTTCCCTTGGCCTGTTTGATGTGTCAGGTATGGCCGGCACAGCTCAACAAGCTGCTGTAGGAGGTCTCTGTCCACCCCATAGCACTCCACTATCTCCAGCTCATGTAGCCCCTGGTAGGTTACGCTGGGTCTGTAAAGTCTTATGTCACCTCACTAAGGGTTGTTCGGCAACATTCACATCCTCACCACCCTCAGCCTCCTGCACATGTTGGTCTATGTTGCCTGCTGCAGCTCTTCTCAATTGGTTGGACTGTGTCGAGAAATGTCCCCGCATGTATACACCGGTGGTGTAGAGTGTGGAAGAAACCTGTGTGTATGGTGCTTGCTCACTTTACAGTAGTGTGCTGGGGCGGGCTGGCCATGTAATCTGCTGATTGTGCTAATTATCACCTGTTTGTGCAGCCTGTTCACCTTCACTACTCCACTACTGCTGCTGTCCCTCCCAATTTGACCAGGCAGGTATAGACACACCCCAAGCTTAGGCGTGCTAAGGCAGGAGCAATCCCGAGGCACAAGGCTCCAATGTACGTACAGTATGCCTGACCCCCCCCTCCCATGCTTTCACCTATATTCGATCCTGCACCCGGCTATCTATACACATACACTCTTGGGATCTGCATCACACCCTGGGGATAAACGGGATTCACTATTGTCAACCTCATTTGCATAGTATTGTCTTCTAATGAATAGTTATATGACTCATACTGATCCTCCAAATTAATAACCACTGCTTACTGTCGCTCAGATCCGCACACAACTGGTTAAAGGTGCCTTACTATCACTGTATTCAATGTCCCTTGTTCTTCCCAGCAATAAAATAACGAGTCTCTACATGAACCCAGGACCCTGCACATCACAGACGATGTGCTTTACCACTAAGCCATGGCAGATATACATACATCTGAGGTGATCAAGTACAGATCATCCAGCACAGACATTCAATAGTGCTAATGTCCACATACATATATATATTTATATATATATATATATATATATATATATATATATATATATATACACACACACACACACACACACACACACACACACACGCATATACATATACACACACATATGTAGATATTGAATTTATATCACAACAGCGGACCACATGACACCAAAGCATTAGACAAGAATGAAAAGGAAACCACATGTACTACCTGCATTATGTAGTGGTGTTACTATCAAGGCAAGTGTGTTTCGTTGCATCAAACAGGTCAGACTGTAGTAAGGGTAAGAGTAGGGCTGCTGACATTTACTCACCAGACCTATTGGCGATTGTATGTGCATGTGTTGACAACCCAGTCTCTTGGGCGATTATGACATTTGTGGACACTATATAGGAAAGCAACAAAACACACTCAACACATCCTGGAACTAGCCACCCACAGATACCAACACATAGGATATGACTGCCAAACACACACACCTGTTATGCTTTGGAATCGAACACCTACTTGTCTATTCTATCACACTACAGCATTATGTAGTTACAGAATGCACTACAAAGATTACTGGATCACAGCACTCCCAGAGGCATACTTCTAGGTGGGTGACATCATCAGCAAAGGCAAAGACGCCGATAGGGGTTGTATGGAGAGTGAGCAGTCTGAAAGCATTTCTCTGTCCGCAGGCAGCTGGAAACACACACACACACACGGCAGGTCTGGGATTAGAACATAGACCTAACTACCTTATCACACTACAGCATTACGCAGTTACAAAACGTGCTACCGAGATTACTGGATCACAGCACTCCCAGAGGCATACTTCTAGGTGGGTGACATCATCAGCAAAGGCAAAGACGCTGATAGGGATTGTATGGAGAGTGAGCAGTCTAAAAGCATTACTCTGTCCCCAGGCAGCTGGAAACACACACACACACACACACACACACACACACACACACACACACACACACACACACACACACACACACACACACACACAGCAGGGCTGGGATTAAAACATAGACCTAACTACCTTATCACACTACAGCATTACGCAGTTACAGAACATGCTACCGAGATTACTGGATCACAGCACTCCCAGAGGCATACTTCTAGGTGGGTGACATCATTAGCAAAGGAAAAGACGCCAATAGGGATTGTATTGAGAGTGAGCAGTCTAAAAGCATTACTCTGTTCCCAGGCAGCTAGAAACACACACACACATGGCAGGGCTGGGATTAGAACATAGACCTAACTACCTTATCACACTACAGCATTATGCAGATACAGAATGCGCTACCGAGATTACTGGATCACAGCACTCCCAGAGGCATACTTCTAGGTGGGTGACATCATCAACAATGGAACAAACACTGATAGGGATTGTATGGAGTGTGAGCAGTCTAAAAGCATATTACTGTCCTAAGGCAGACAGAGACAAACACATGGCAGTGGTGTGAGCAGGACAACTGCCTACCTACGGAGCACTATTTCAACACTACATAGATACAATACGCGCCACAGACAGTACACCTTTCAAGACAGTCAATGTGACCTTCTAGGAATGCAGACATTGACATGCATGCTGGCAGTTATGGTGTACATACCTGTGAACCTGTGCGTTCATTGTAGGAATCCATCCTGAAGTGGGGTATGGCCATCTGTTGCCTGGATGACCACTATCGCTATACAGGATTACAATGGTCATGCCCATACACAGAGGCACATAACCGACACAAGGTGTCACTGGGCATGCTCACACACTTAGTAGCACACGTCTGTTTGGATTGCACTATGTGTCCATCTACACAACGGCGTACTGGGCATGCTCACACACTTAGTAATGAAGGGCTGCCTTTTATGCACATAGATTCTAAACACGGAAGAGCACAGTGTGTCGATAGTCATCATTGTTAGCATGAATGCTGCACTACATATATCTGACACCGGTCTTCTACACAACATCTGCTGCTGTCCATCACCTTAGCTGTACCAGTCTAAACCTGGCACACTAATACCACCTGTGGTGATGTCCTGGCAGGAGTGGCTACTTTGCACATATAGTACCATACATAGATGAAGACCTGATACCAGGTAAACACCCTGACACCTACAGAACAACTGCATTGTATGTGTATGCTAAACAGTGCTAGATGTGTAGCGTTCGTAATCATAGCTGCTAATCTAGATCCAACAATGGGAAATACTGACATCTGTGCAGTGAGGAACACCTGGCATAAGGCTCAGTTGTGCACAATAGCACTACCACCGTATACCTCAGATACAGACATGTGGGCCATAAGACCGTTACGGACCGGTCCAGGGGTTAGTGTCCCCACGTACATGAAGGCCACTCACATGTACTGACCAGTACACTCTCAAAAATCATCACAGATGTGTCAGGTGCAGATCACAGTGTTAAATGCCGCATTCTAGTATGTAGCCCTCAGACATCACCATGTCCTTGGACCAGCAACACACATCCATACATTAGTACAACACCATGTTATGCATGACCAGTGGACTGTACCTAGCTCTACAGCAACTGTGCAGACTACCCATGTACTGACAGGGTTCCATCATATGTTATGCAATGCAATGATACCACTGTTCATAACCAGGTCGGCTGTACACATAACAGGGGCCCTGGGTCTTATACAGCTAAACAGATAACTGTTGCTGTACACCAGAGAACACACTCATGTTTGGATATAACATACATGTAACTGCCGTGGATATGTACATGCCCCACACACACACAACACATATGTACATAGCATAGCTTTTGCTGTCCTTCATGCAGTCAAGTGGCTACAGCAATTACACACATGCACATGGAAGGTAGGTCCATGGCTGTTGAATGCTAACAGTACATAAGGTAGCAATGTTGACTGAGTTAACATTCCCTCTGTACTAGTTACCCATGACAGCTATCATATCATACAACAGTCCATGTGTCATGTATGTCATCACACATGTCCACCAATTGCAATGCATACAAACATCGCTACATGACAGGAATGTAGGACCTACACACATGTACATGTAGTGGAGTGCATTCAGCTACCATGCATGTGCAGTAGCTGATGTTTGCAGTTCATCTGTGTCTTACTACAACATGCAGTTGCAATGCAGCCCCATCATTGACACCTGTATATGGTGAAATACTGACAGTACGGTAAGATGTACATCAGGTATGGATGGATGTGTGTAAATAAAGTGGTGGGCCACCTTTGCAGATGGATGTTTGCTGAAGACAGCTCACAGGTGTGTCTCAAGTTGACCTACCATAACATGTGCAAACAGTAAGCTATGTTTCTGTTAATTGAAGGTGAAGACATACAACCTACACAGCAGTCAGGGCGTCACTGATTGTAAATCACTTGACACCTGTAACACTTAAGTCCTCCCATATGCATAAAGCAGCACAATTGCCGAAGGTAGCATCTGTACACATTGTAATGTGGGCAATACTGCTGCATGTCTGTCAGACATATCATAAGATAGCAGGTGTTTGATTCACAGTACTGCCATGTGTGTTTGCTTGTGTGACCATATATGCCACGGATGGTGGGGGATACATCCCAATTGTTACACACCCCTGTACACTGTTGTAGAGAACTGTACATACTGCAGTGTAGAAAGCAAGACATAGGCAGAGGTATATCACACATGTGTTAGATAGCTAACACGTGTGTATCACACACGTGTTAGCTATCTGTATGTGCATGACATTTGTGGACTCCAGTGTGTGTGTGTATGTATGTATGGATGTCTGGTGCATGGAATGAGGATGTATGCTACCATAGAGAACAGATAGGACCCCTAACCCTTCAAGGTGATGCAATATACTACCCTGTTGATGCCGTCGGTCTTAGGCATTACTGACTACCTGTACATGTTCATTCTCAGTGTCGTGTCATGTGGGTGCACAGTACTGTAATGGTGATTACCACATAGGCAGGGGTCCTCACCTCAACTTTATCAAGTGTGTGCTATAGTGTCATTGACCCCGTGAGTGTGGGCATCTTACTGTGTGTGTCTGTGCATGTCTGTGTGTGTTCTCATCCTGTAATGTGAAAGTGTATTACTGCTACACAGTGAGGCCTCATGCTATCAACTGGCCTCTACCCTTGACATCAGCTAGACTGCTGTGTAAACCCCCCGCACCATGTAACTGTACCTGTGATGTCACCCGGTATGGATGTCACGTCTCTAGCCACTGTAGCCTAGTACACAGCTCACATGCTCCTGGATCAGTAGATGTGTAGACATCTTTGGAATGTCAGCCTTTCTAACAGTGAAGCTGAGGCTACATATAGCATGCTGGTATTGCCATACATGCTTGTGAGTACTCCACATTTACACATGGGAAACTGCAAACACTGGTACTTAATGGCACATGCAATTAGACCTTAAGGAGGGAAGCAGGGCATCATTACCAACATGCTGTTACTGTTGTTACCAAGACACATACTGTGAAAATAAAACAATGCATTCTAACTTCCAACACTGTTACGTAATGGAACATGCAATTAGACCTTAAGGAGGGAAGCAGGGCATCATTACCAACATGCTGTTACTGTTGTTACCAAGACACATACTGTGAATCTAAAACAATGCATTCAAAACCTGTACTACATGGTATGTCTGCTGCGTGCCAACAATACACAACAATTGTAATATACACTTATCTCACTGTTCTGTTCACCCTGTGCATCAGACCATATGAGCATGTCCCTGCGCCGATGGTGTGGATGACAGGGATGTGGCACAGGCATCATCATATGCACAGGGTGATAATGTTTGCCAGGGGCCTAGGCTGCACCAGTGGATGAAATCATGTGTGTAGGTGAGGGCCTGTGATCTAATTGGACATGTGTGATTGTTATGCATGTGGGTGTTGCGGTGCCCTACAGATGTTTCTGGTGTGTGCATGTATGTGTGCACACAGTTCTGCCATGTGTCCGGCCTACACAGGGGTATTATTGACAGCTCCAGATTGTACAGACCAGGTTTACAGCTCACTGTGTCCGGCCACGGCCATGTGACCTGTGCCTGCCAGGGGTTGCACAGGCACTACCAGGCAGAGGTACAGATTGTATACTGTCTGATGACACATGTCCACTAGAACCGTGTCCCCGCTGGGACCGTCCAGGGCCACATCCACGTGGCCTGCTGTGTCCTGCTGTGGACAGCGCAGCACCAGCTGCACTGCTGCTGCTACTGTCACTATGGGAGCAGGCATGTGAGGTAGCTTGTTCACGTAGACCTGCACCAGGTGGTGTAGCTGGCCTAAGTCCACGTGGCCTACGCCTCACTCCTACCAGATGTTCCAGCACAGACAGCTCACGCTCGCGGATTGCCATACCATGGTCAAGGATTCCAACCATGTCACCCAATCGCCTTTCCAAAATGTCAGCAATCTGCTGTTGAGCATTTGCCAATGCCTGGATGTTGTCATTTAAAGAACGGACAGCAGCCCTCTGTAGCCTCTGCCCTTCTCTGTTCTGCCGTTCAGCACGTGCCTGTGCCACCATTACAGTCTGAAACATGCATCTGGTGACACCAGCTGCTGCGCTCTGTCCTGCAGGTGCATGTCGGCCAGAGGTCCTCCTATGAGCAGCACTGGCCTCATGCCTGTGTGGCACATCTGCAGTCATTTCACTGACACCATGGTGTGAAGACACACCTTCCGTAGCCACCACACATTCCTGTTCCAAGCTAACACACGCTAACTGTCCTTCCTCTATGGCCACTGGTGATGGGGTATGTGTTGGCATGAGAATTGTGTGCGGGGAAGAGGGGGATATAGGTGGGATGGCAACCAATGGCACAGATTCAGCCCCTGACAACCCTGCCTGTACCTCAAGTATATGTTCATCACTGCTAGAGTCTGTGGGAACACTAACATCAGATGGACCACAGGAGGGTAACACACCTATATCACCTGTGAAGGCAAACACAGACTCTACATTACAATAGAGACACACACACACACAGACACACACACACACACACACACACACACACACACACACACACACACACACACAGACACACACAGACCATGTATGTGATTTGACAGAAGGCATGCAGCATGCATGTGATACAGTAGACGGCATGCAGCTCAGACATTAATAGTGGTAGTTAGCATACATCCCTGGGTTGCACACAACAGCAAGCATGTGTCATAGCAGAAGCCATGCATTTCATACAATCATGGTAGTAAGCATGCATCCCTGTGATACACCATGTGGACCAGCACAGGTTAACAGTACACATGGCTGATGTGAGGCATATGTCCTTGACATTAACATGTAGTATGACATGTGATCTGCTAATGTCTGCATTGACATGCATACATGTTTGACACAATGGTGTCCTGACACCAGTACAGCGGTGTAATGGTGTCACATTGCAGTGTTGTCTGTATGCCCTACAGACAGAATGCACTTTATGCAGATGTGCATGACCATTGAAGGGTAGTATGAGGTGTCTATATTGCTATACAGTGTGAAGTACAGACACAGTGCCATTGCATGGAATCATGAGGCATCTCTATTGCTATACAGTGTGGAATACACACACAGTGCATAGCCATGACTGCGTGCATACACAATACATAAATACTGTGGATTGTGACCCACATTGCTGAGGTGTATACACACTAAACCATGCTGTGTCATGTGTGACAGGTCACCGGAAGACATACGGATGACACCCCTGCACAACTGCTAACATTTCTTAGCTGCCTGGCAACCATGTCCACACATGGCAGACTTGTCAATACACCATGTCCCACATGACATTTATGTACCACACACACGAGGTGCATGGCTGACAGTGATGTCCAACAGCAGCAAGGGAAATGTACGGTATATGTGGCCTGATGTGGTGTTTGTGTATGTATGTGGAAGCTGTACAGGTGACTACTGTCATGCTGTGACACAGTCATGATGTTCAACACATCTTATGTGGTCAAATTAAGTGACACCTCCACAAGCTGTGCACAGGCTTTTAGGATGTCCAGTGTTCCACA
>NC_056746.1:1404295359-1404315772 GCF_019279795.1 Protopterus annectens | reverse complement strand
CAGGGCTGGGATTAAAACATAGACCTAACTACCTTATCACACTACAGCATTACGCAGTTACAGAACATGCTACCGAGATTACTGGATCACAGCACTCCCAGAGGCATACTTCTAGGTGGGTGACATCATTAGCAAAGGAAAAGACGCCAATAGGGATTGTATTGAGAGTGAGCAGTCTAAAAGCATTACTCTGTTCCCAGGCAGCTAGAAACACACACACACATGGCAGGGCTGGGATTAGAACATAGACCTAACTACCTTATCACACTACAGCATTATGCAGATACAGAATGCGCTACCGAGATTACTGGATCACAGCACTCCCAGAGGCATACTTCTAGGTGGGTGACATCATCAACAATGGAACAAACACTGATAGGGATTGTATGGAGTGTGAGCAGTCTAAAAGCATATTACTGTCCTAAGGCAGACAGAGACAAACACATGGCAGTGGTGTGAGCAGGACAACTGCCTACCTACGGAGCACTATTTCAACACTACATAGATACAATACGCGCCACAGACAGTACACCTTTCAAGACAGTCAATGTGACCTTCTAGGAATGCAGACATTGACATGCATGCTGGCAGTTATGGTGTACATACCTGTGAACCTGTGCTCATTGTAGGAATCCATCCTGAAGTGGGGTATGGCCATCCGTTCCCTGGATGACCACTATCGCTATACAGGATTACAATGGTCATGCCCATACACAGAGGCACATAACCGACACAAGGTGTCACTGGGCATGCTCACACACTTAGTAGCACACGCCTGTTTGGATTGCACTATGTGTCCATCTACACAACGGCGTGCTGGGCATGCTCACACACTTAGTAATGAAGGGCTGCCTTTTATGCACATAGATTCTAAACACGGAAGAGCACAGTGTGTCGATAGTCATCATTGTTAGCATGAATGCTGCACTACATATATCTGACACCGGTCTTCTACACAACATCTGCTGCTGTCCATCACCTTAGCTGTACCAGTCTAAACCTGGCACACTAATACCACCTGTGGTGATGTCCTGGCAGGAGTGGCTACTTTGCACATATAGTACCATACATAGATGAAGACCTGATACCAGGTAAACACCCTGACACCTACAGAACAACTGCATTGTATGTGTATGCTAAACAGTGCTAGATGTGTAGCGTTCGTAATCATAGCTGCTAATCTAGATCCAACAATGGGAAATACTGACATCTGTGCAGTGAGGAACACCTGGCATAAGGCTCAGTTGTGCACAATAGCACTACCACCGTATACCTCAGATACAGACATGTGGGCCATAAGACCGTTACGGACCGGTCCAGGGGTTAGTGTCCCCACGTACATGAAGGCCACTCACATGTACTGACCAGTACACTCTCAAAAATCATCACAGATGTGTCAGGTGCAGATCACAGTGTTAAATGCCGCATTCTAGTATGTAGCCCTCAGACATCACCATGTCCTTGGACCAGCAACACACATCCATACATTAGTACAACACCATGTTATGCATGACCAGTGGACTGTACCTAGCTCTACAGCAACTGTGCAGACTACCCATGTACTGACAGGGTTCCATCATATGTTATGCAATGCAATGATACCACTGTTCATAACCAGGTCGGCTGTACACATAACAGGGGCCCTGGGTCTTATACAGCTAAACAGATAACTGTTGCTGTACACCAGAGAACACACTCATGTTTGGATATAACATACATGTAACTGCCGTGGATATGTACATGCCCCACACACACACAACACATATGTACATAGCATAGCTTTTTGCTGTCCTTCATGCAGTCAAGTGGCTACAGCAATTACACACATGCACATGGAAGGTAGGTCCATGGCTGTTGAATGCTAACAGTACATAAGGTAGCAATGTTGACTGAGTTAACATTCCCTCTGTACTAGTTACCCATGACAGCTATCATATCATACAACAGTCCATGTGTCATGTATGTCATCACACATGTCCACCAATTGCAATGCATACAAACATCGCTACATGACAGGAATGTAGGACCTACACACATGTACATGTAGTGGAGTGCATTCAGCTACCATGCATGTGCAGTAGCTGATGTTTGCAGTTCATCTGTGTCTTACTACAACATGCAGTTGCAATGCAGCCCCATCATTGACACCTGTATATGGTGAAATACTGACAGTACGGTAAGATGTACATCAGGTATGGATGGATGTGTGTAAATAAAGTGGTGGGCCACCTTTGCAGATGGATGTTTGCTGAAGACAGCTCACAGGTGTGTCTCAAGTTGACCTACCATAACATGTGCAAACAGTAAGCTATGTTTCTGTTAATTGAAGGTGAAGACATACAACCTACACAGCAGTCAGGGTGTCACTGATTGTAAATCACTTGACACCTGTAACACTTAAGTCCTCCCATATGCATAAAGCAGCACAATTGCCGAAGGTAGCATCTGTACACATTGTAATGTGGGCAATACTGCTGCATGTCTGTCAGACATATCATAAGATAGCAGGTGTTTGATTCACAGTACTGCCATGTGTGTTTGCTTGTGTGACCATATATGCCACGGATGGTGGGGGATACATCCCAATTGTTACACACCCCTGTACACTGTTGTAGAGAACTGTACATACTGCAGTGTAGAAAGCAAGACATAGGCAGAGGTATATCACACATGTGTTAGATAGCTAACACGTGTGTATCACACACGTGTTAGCTATCTGTATGTGCATGACATTTGTGGACTCCAGTGTGTGTGTGTATGTATGTATGGATGTCTGGTGCATGGAATGAGGATGTATGCTACCATAGAGAACAGATAGGACCCCTAACCCTTCAAGGTGATGCAATATACTACCCTGTTGATGCCGGCGGTCTTAGGCATTACTGACTACCTGTACATGTTCATTCTCAGTGTCGTGTCATGTGGGTGCACAGTACTGTAATGGTGATTACCACATAGGCAGGGGTCCTCACCTCAACTTTATCAAGTGTGTGCTATAGTGTCATTGACCCCGTGAGTGTGGGCATCTTACTGTGTGTGTCTGTGCATGTCTGTGTGTGTTCTCATCCTGTAATGTGAAAGTGTATTACTGCTACACAGTGAGGCCTCATGCTATCAACTGGCCTCTACCCTTGACATCAGCTAGACTGCTGTGTAAACCCCCCGCACCATGTAACTGTACCTGTGATGTCACCCGGTATGGATGTCACGTCTCTAGCCACTGTAGCCTAGTACACAGCTCACATGCTCCTGGATCAGTAGATGTAGACATCTTTGGAATGTCAGCCTTTCTAACAGTGAAGCTGAGGCTACATATAGCATGCTGGTATTGCCATACATGCCTGTGAGTACTCCACATTTACACATGGGAAACTGCAAACACTGGTACTTAATGGCACATGCAATTAGACCTTAAGGAGGGAAGCAGGGCATCATTACCAACATGCTGTTACTGTTGTTACCAAGACACATACTGTGAAAATAAAACAATGCATTCTAACTTCCAACACTGTTACGTAATGGAACATGCAATTAGACCTTAAGGAGGGAAGCAGGGCATCATTACCAACATGCTGTTACTGTTGTTACCAAGACACATACTGTGAATCTAAAACAATGCATTCAAAACCTGTACTACATGGTATGTCTGCTGCGTACAACAATACACAACAATTGTAATATACACTTATCTCACTGTTCTGTTCACCCTGTGCATCAGACCATATGAGCATGTCCCTGCGCCGATGGTGTGGATGACAGGGATGTGGCACAGGCATCATCATATGCACAGGGTGATAATGTTTGCCAGGGGCCTAGGCTGCACCAGTGGATGAAATCATGTGTGTAGGTGAGGGCCTGTGATCTAATTGGACATGTGTGATTGTTATGCATGTGGGTGTTGCGGTGCCCTACAGATGTTTCTGGTGTGTGCATGTATGTGTGCACACAGTTCTGCCATGTGTCCGGCCTACACAGGGGTATTATTGACAGCTCCAGATTGTACAGACCAGGTTTACAGCTCACTGTGTCCGGCCACGCCATGTGACCTGTGCCTGCCAGGGGTTGCACAGGCACTACCAGGCAGAGGTACAGATTGTATACTGTCTGATGACACATGTCCACTAGAACCGTGTCCCCGCTGGGACCGTCCAGGGCCACATCCACGTGGCCTGCTGTGTCCTGGTGTGGACAGCGCAGCACCAGCTGCACTGTTGCTGCTACCGGCACTATGGGAGTGGGCATGTGAGGTAGCTTGTTCACGCAGATCTGCACCAGGTGGAGTAGCTGGCCTAAGTCCACGTGGCCTACGCCTCACTCCTACCAAATATTCCAGCACAGACAGCTCACGCTCGCGGATTGCCATGCCACGGTCAAGGATTCCAACCATGTCACCCAATCGCCTGTCCAAAATGTCAACAATCTGCTGTTGAGCATTTGCCAATGCCTGGATGTTGTCATTTAAAGAACGGACAGCAGCCCTCTGTAGCCTCTGCCCTTCTCTGTTCTGCCGTTCAGCACGTGCCTGTGCCACCATTACAGTCTGAAACATGCATCTGGTGACACCAGCTGCTGCGCTCTGTCCTGCAGGTGCATGTCGGCCAGAGGTCCTCCTATGAGCAGCACTGGCCTCATGCCTGTGTGGCACATCTGCAGTCATTTCACTGACACCATGGTGTGAAGACACACCTTCCGTAGCCACCACACATTCCTGTTCCAAGCTAACACACGCTAACTGTCCTTCCTCTATGGCCACTGGTGATGGGGTATGTGTTGGCATGAGAATTGTGTGCGGGGAAGAGGGGGATATAGGTGGGATGGCAACCAATGGCACAGATTCAGCCCCTGACAACCCTGCCTGTACCTCAAGTATATGTTCATCACTGCTAGAGTCTGTGGGAACACTAACATCAGATGGACCACAGGAGGGTAACACACCTATATCACCTGTGAAGGCAAACACAGACTCTACATTACAATAGAGACACACACACACACACGCACACACACACACACACACACACACACACACACACACACACACACACACACACACACAGACACACACAGACCATGTATGTGATTTGACAGAAGGCATGCAGCATGCATGTGATACAGTAGACGGCATGCAGCTCAGACATTAATAGTGGTAGTTAGCATACATCCCTGGGTTGCACACAACAGCAAGCATGTGTCATAGCAGAAGCCATGCATTTCATACAATCATGGTAGTAAGCATGCATCCCTGTGATACACCATGTGGACCAGCACAGGTTAACAGTACACATGGCTGATGTGAGGCATATGTCCTTGACATTAACATGTAGTATGACATGTGATCTGCTAATGTCTGCATTGACATGCATACATGTTTGACACAATGGTGTCCTGACACCAGTACAGCGGTGTAATGGTGTCACATTGCAGTGTTGTCTGTATGCCCTACAGACAGAATGCACTTTATGCAGATGTGCATGACCATTGAAGGGTAGTATGAGGTGTCTATATTGCTATACAGTGTGAAGTACAGACACAGTGCCATTGCATGGAATCATGAGGCATCTCTATTGCTATACAGTGTGGAATACACACACAGTGCATAGCCATGACTGCGTGCATACACAATACATAAATACTGTGGATTGTGACCCACATTGCTGAGGTGTATACACACTAAACCATGCTGTGTCATGTGTGACAGGTCACCGGAGACATATGGATGACACCCCTGCACAACTGCTAACATTTCTTAGCTGCCTGGCAACCATGTCCACACATGGCAGACTTGTCAATACACCATGTCCCACATGACATTTATGTACCACACACACGAGGTGCATGGCTGACAGTGATGTCCAACAGCAGCAAGGGAAATGTACGGTATATGTGGCCTGATGTGGTGTTTGTGTATGTATGTGGAAGCTGTACAGGTGACTACTGTCATGCTGTGACACAGTCATGATGTTCAACACATCTTATGTGGTCAAATTAAGTGACACCTCCACAAGCTGTGCACAGGCTTTTAGGATGTCCAGTGTTCCACATCTACTATATAACCATTCAACAAAGTCTATAGTTGGACCATGTGTAGACAATGTGCAACAGGGTGTACATGCATACACATCACATCTACTGTGTGTTGCTTCATGTCTCTGGCCATCCTCCATGGCCATGTGTGAACATGTGTTGGCCAAATGTTTGTGATGACCCTCTATCTCACATGTCTGTGTTGTCCCATATGACATACACCCATAGGTGTCAGATACTCCACTGTCCACAGGGTTATGCAGACAAAGGGTTGTATGTTTGGTATGTGGGGCATGTTTTATGGGATAGTGAGACAATGTTGCAGCCGGACCACTACATGTCTGGGACATGTCAGATGGCACATCACAATGTCTGCACTCATTGCAGGGGCATATTGCACAATGGTGAATCCTGTGGGCTGCCCATATCCCAGCTCACTGTGTAGTACTGTTTGCGTACCCCACATGTGTTCTGATGTATAGTACATATTCCTACATTGAACAACACCTCCACCGTTGTATGCACAACTGTCCACACATCTAGCAATGACAGTTACTGTGGTTTCATGTTGGTGTGTCATTTAGTTTGTATATATTGCACATGGGTAGCCAGTGTGATTGATGAAAGATGTGACCTGTATATTGTGACTGGACCATACATTATGTGTACATGTGTTAACTGGCCACATGGCGAATAGATCTGTTCATTAACATGCCTGATACTGATAACTGTTTCACCTGCAACGGCCTGTTGTCTCTGCGGCACGCCAGAGGTACCTGTATAGGGGGGACACAGCAGTTTGATCATTATCCATGACTGTATGACAGCTACAGGGTGTAATGTGCATGTTAACACATTCATCAGTACAATAGCATATACTATGGAGTATGCACATGTGTGCATGCACAGGGTAGCATACTATAGTATGCGGCATGTGTGTCAACATACCTTGCATATGATGTTACATTACATATTGTACAGTGACACATGCAACTAAATGGGATATAATAGTTATATGTGCAGTAGTGACTTACCAGGCAACTCCAGGCTCGGTGGTTGGGAGACACCCACCTCCACGATGGCAGCTAGAGTTAGTAGATGCTATTCTGATGGGATCCCCAGGCTGGCCAGTAGCTCCTCGGTAGGTGTGAGTGGGGGCTGGGTTGGTGGCCCACTACCTGTTCTACCTTGTTCCCTGGCGATTGCATTTGCATGCTGTTTTGCATGTCGGATCAGGTCCGTGCAGTGTCTGCACACCTGCTGGTAGGTGCCGTTATGACCACCCACATCATTAACTCTCCTGTGAAGTTCCTGCCACAGGTCATCATGCTGCTGGACATGCTGTGGCACATGGCTGAACAATACCTCATAGTTATCCTGGAGGTAAGGTATGAGGACATCATCCTCCAAGTGGCTATATGCTGGCAGTTGTGATCGAGGCATTATCTGGAAGACATAATGATGGAGACAGGTCACAGCATCTCTGAGATGCACAGAGATACAGCTGCATGTACATGTGTATTACATTTAGTACATATGAACAGTTGTCTTTGCAAATCGTCATGACACTGACACGACTGACATGTTTGTGTCACACACATGTAACACCCAATGGGGATTGGATATTATCACCATATATGTGTGTCACCTCATTACATTGCTCATACTCCATGTGAATGCTGTCTTGATGTGTGCATGTCTGTTTGCCTGTACTGGTGTTCTAACCTATCAGCACATGCCTGGATGTGTCCATAATAATGCTGTTGACCTTGACGCTGTGTAGATGTCACATATCAACACATACACTGCCTTAACGGACATGAGCAGTGACAATCCAGACATGCGCACAGAAACCTTTACATGCACGTGTTTTGCCATATACATCTACACGGCACTGTATAGCAGTTCAACATCCTGCCACATATCACCTGTGTTGCACATGTGATACACATGGGACAATGGCTAGCCGGATGATATTCGCAGGGATGGTTATCAACTATAGCATGTATGGCCAAGGTCATGTAGTAGTGTGTTTGCCTTGGGCCACTTATGGGCATAAGATGTAAGGTTTTCTAGCTGTATCCGACAGCCATGTTCCCACCGACAGGTGAATCAGTGCCACATTACTAATCCAGACAGTTGATACATCTACCATATGGTCATCGCACCATGTATGACAGAGATGACATGTGCAGCTTTGCTGGACAGGGTTGCATGGTATGGCAGGAGTATGTAACATGTATGGCACAGGGATCTGTCCAGCATGTGGTGATCCTTGTACTAGGAAGGTGGCTGTCCATGACGTATGTCTTTCAGATCAGGACATGTACATGTAGCATGTCCAACATCACAGTGTTGCACATGTCTTCATGCAGGGTTGGCAGCATGCTGCATAGTGGAGATGAGGATTGTGAAGGCTGGTGTTGCCCATCCAAGCATGGCCAATACCCCTTAAAGGTGATATGTGATCCGATACTGGTCACTTGAGTGCTTAGTATGGCTGTCCAATGATCTCCATGCTCATGGATGGCACCCTGTCATGACTTGGGTTGCCTCTTATGACTACCTAATAGGCCTGGTGATGTCACTAGCTCAGGGAGGTAAACTGCAAAGCACAATCCCTTACACACAGTGTCCATAATGTTGACCGCTGCCTAGGTGGTAGTTAATAGGTACAGGGTTATTAACCTAGTGGTGACAATGCAATAAGCAGATTGTGCACATATGTCACACACCTCACCCACAAAGCCCATTCTGTATGTTCTCCACAACACTGAGTCAGCTATTGCTCCTAGGTCAAGGCCATTCACATACTTACATACACAGATGCCTCACAATTGTCTGTGTGGTATGGGCTACAATGAGGGGGGAGTACAAAACATTAACCATGTTTTACTGTAGCTGCCACTGGTGTGATATGCACATGTCACTCAGACACCTTTTGTAGTGTGGCTTCTGTCAACAGGTCACTGGTAGAACACTCCTGTGACATACGAAGGTGCATTTAGTATACTGAGCGTAGGTGGAACACAGTATGGGTGATGATGTCCTATGACCTGTCACAGGTATGCTATGCAGTGTGAAATCATCCATACTGTCATCTACATCTGTACTGCTAACAACATCTACGTTGATTAAGGTTCATGGACTTTCAGACTACACTCAGCAGGGTAATAGTGCAATGCCTCCCATTATGAGTGGTGACTCCACTTTGTGGGTTGTGATAACTGTCGTTGTGCTCCATGCAGTGTTTTCACAGACTGACATGAACCTATGTTTAACATGGAAGTGTATGTGTAGAGCAAACTGTTTTGCCATATGTGTATTATACGACCAGGGATGTGGACAGGTCACATGCAGCCTGAGTGCACCTTGTACCATCATAGTTATGGTTACAGGGGTTCTGTAGTGTTCATGGATATGTGATTGTGTACCTGTTTGGGGGGAGAGAGTTTATGTTGTCCAACACCCTATCTGTATTGCTTATTCATCTTCAGCATTTGTTCAGAACATGTAAGCACTTTGTGAGCTATTAATTACTATAGCACTCAATCCTACTCATTTCCTACCGGTAAACACTGTTTGTCCTTACATTTCCAGCTTGCTTACAGTACAACAGCTGTTGTACACACTTACCTCACATATCCTGTGAGAAATGGTTGAATATACAGGCATGTCCAAGTGTCAATTACCAGTGTTATTGCCTGTCTATATGATGAATATGGGCAACATGAGGCAATATAGCAATTGTCTCACGTACACAGTCAATGCTCACCTCCTAACATACGACACTACAACCTGTGGGAGATACACATATGTAGCCATGCTGGAGGTAATGCTCTCTCCAACCCATACTGAACCTGACAATCGTGGGGATGTTAAACGTTTGCACCACACCCCACTTATCACATAGTCTCACTAGATCTCCACCACCACAGGCCACACATAATAAGACTACAACATTTGCGGAGCCTCTCCATACTACTCTGTGTAGGCAACAGAGGCAGCCCCCTTCACCAAACACAACACCAATTACTTATAGCCCACAGATTCATGTGTGCCCATCAACTACAGCCAATAGGGTGTTATAACATACCCAACACACTAGTCATAGGTGACTCTGTAGGCAGTCACACTGCTGTCCCACTCAGCAGGCTACACAAGGCGATAGTCACTTTCATCTGGCTGTCGGGTAACAGGATCCGCAACATAACCTATGCACTCAGGTCACTCCTCAACAGGTACAATATGACTGTCATTCTCCATGTTAGTGTGAATGCCCTGAGATGTAACTTCCTGGACTACATGTACAGGGACATGCAATAGCTCTCCGATCTTATAGCTCAGGTAGGTATCGCCCAAGCCCTGAAAAGCATTCTGCATTTGTCCAGACTGATACCACAGTACAACGACTGAATTATTCACTTCAACAGTTGCCTATGCTTCTGGTGTCATTCCAAGGGTATCCAGTATCTGTCTGCTTTGAATGACATGGTCGACAAAACACAATGCTTTGGCACAGATGACCTGCACCTGTCGGCCCTGGGATTACGGATAACATCTAAGGCTCTTGCTGCTCCTATACTGCCTGTTTTAGACACATTTCAAATAACATATTCATCACCAGAACAGGAACAGGCAAGCAAAACCTTAGGGTAATGTTACTCAATGCTTGACATCTTCATCTCAAACGCACTCAGCCGAGGCATTCCTTATAATGGACCACTTTGATATCTCTGCAGTGACTGGGACCTGCTTCTAGGCTCCGGAGAGCACCCCTATACTGACAGGCTATTACACAGACCACACCTTTCAGTCATGTAACCAGGACCAGAACACCCATGGCAGAGGTGTGTCCATATTTCACAAGGATGGACACACCTCCAGGCTGGTTGCTTAGCACAATGCATCAGACGTAATCCAAGTGCAACTAACTGTGGCCAGAACTGCTATACAAATTATAGCTTGCTACAGATTCCACACCATACCCCACGGTTAACGGCCCTCATTTCTTGGTGTACTGGAAGTAGGGTTCAAACAGGAACTACTGATGTGAGACTGACACTCCCCGCACTTAACTGGGATACCTACTCATGTACCGACACATTAGGCCAACACTTTCTGGGATTCATAACCTCCAATCGGCTGGATCAACCTATACACACCACCACCAAGGCCAACAATATCCTAGACCTGGACATTACCAACATGTGTGACTGGTGTTCCACACCTGGGGTTATCCCCTCGTTGGTCAGTTCTGAATGTATGCTAATCACCCTTGTTATCCACATCCTGGCACCACACCCTTCATGGAAAACACAGTACAATATTTCTATAAAGCCAACTTCAGGCTTCTTATGACAGCAGTAGTAAACGTCATGACACCCGTGCAGATGGACAAAATAGTTACAAACGCTGAAACATACACAACTGCACTTCATTAGCACTTCCACGACTGCATGGATCATGCTATCCCAAACAGAGCCATGATGGTACCCACCAGATAACGAATGCCACTCTGGGGGTCCACTGCCATGGACATAATGTACAACAGAAGGAGGAGACTGTTGCAAAGTAGAGTACAATCCCATGGGTGGGGTAGCTCCCTGGTCAGCCTCAGTAGGAATCTGAGATCCCTTATCACATCCTCCAAAGCTAGCTACATAAACATTACTGCGACACATTCCAAGGACTACCACAAAGCATTATGGAGGTATGTCACTACTCTCGATGGCAATACTCACATCTGCTCTGACATACAACGGTTAGGCAGGAACATTACAGAACTGACTGATATTGGCAACATCCTGGCAGATGGGTTTAATGCTACCATTACACCCCTCTCACACCCTAAAGGGCCCAAATCTATACAGGAACAATGCAGAGTCCCTGCGGTCACAACTACTCATTTCAAACCTGCACTCTCTAAAGCCTGGAACACTGACTCCATGTGACCATCCAACATGCCAGGCTGTGATTTACACAAACCTCATAACGACATGGCTCCCCACTTGGGCACCAAATTCACTAATAGCCTTGTATCAGGCATTGTGGCCCCTGAATGGTGCACAGCAACATTTATCACACTCCACAAAGGTGGCGCCACAATGGACCAGAGGAACTATTGCCCTATACGCCTGACTAGACTGTTCTGCAATCCTATGGAGCACATCATCATGGAAGTCATTCACAGAGACATTGGTGGCCTCCAAACCTTTGATACCACCCAGGTTGGATTTGTTAGGGCCAGACCATGGCTCCTACACCTGGTGGAGTCCTTTGAGACAGTTACCAAGGTAGTAGATGATGGTAAGGAGGTCCACACAGCCTACCTTGTCCTCTCATTGGCTTTCAACACCATTCCCCATTCTAGTATTGTCAACATACACATCCACCTGCACATCGACCCCTACATCTCGAGATGTTATGCAAAGTGGCTCACGGACAGGACCCACACAGTGAGGATAGCATATCGTAGTTCCTACTGTACATCAGTTACAATTGGCGTACCCCAGTCCTCGGTCATAGGGCCCCTCATGTTCGGTATATGCTTCTCTGAGGTACAGGTTAGCACAGAAGGACTTTCCCTGAATAGGTTTCCAGACGACTGCAAACTAGGAGCCATGATTGATTCACCAGCTGATACAGACACCCTCCATAAGGGAGTCACTGTGATGGATACCTGGTGTCGATAACATGGCCTCAAGCTGCATGCCACAAGGTGCATAGACATCCCCTTTGGATTACACCAATCACCCACTGACTATCACATAGGTGGTAGTCCCCTACATACATAAGACATTATAAGGGATCTTAGTACACACGTAGTTAGCACCCACTCCTTTGATAACCATATTGCCAAGGTGGCATGGATATCCTTCTACATGGCCACCCTAATCTGTAATGGGTTTGTAGCCGGAACAAAGGCAGCCATTGTACCTCTATACTCCTGACTTATGAAACACGTTCAGGGGTACAACACCCCATTTGGGGTGTACCTTATGGAACAGCAACGGCTTTAAATACCACGACATTAACACACCAACAGGATTACTGACCTCCGAAGGATGACGTATGCAGCACAACTACAGAAACCCCAACTGTACTCATTTGCATACTGCATACTCAGAGGTGACCTCTGCTGAACATACAAGACCCATGTCCACAACAATATTGATGGATATGCTCCACATAAGCAACATAAGCAAAAGCCACTGAGAGCAACATGCTCTGGGATATGTACCCAAATGCAACGATGAGTAGGACGTGCTGGAGGGATACATTCCTGAACCAGACACTCACCATGCTTTGGAACATGATTCCTATGTACATCAGGCAGGGACCCTCACTAGCACTCTTCATGAGATACCTCGATGTGTGGATGGGAGACAGACATGTATGCCAGGGATCACTGCAGTGGCTGTACTGTACACAGGTGCAGGAAACAAATGGCTCTGCTGTTCACAGGCACAGGATACTAACCTAGGGAGGTGCCGCCAGTGAAAACACTGTAGTTGGGCTTACAAATGGACTTGGCCAGACAGCATAGTACCTAACTATGAACCTATGAAGCTATTACATGTCCTTTGTACATGGATAATTGAGTAGCTCTTCCATTTCAATTAGCTATCATGCTGTTACACTGTCTGGTGACTACAAGCCATATGTATCCTGTTACTGTGTATTGTACATGCCAATAGATATACCTTATGTTTGCATAATATAACAGTAATGCTATGTAAAATATTTGATATATCTACCTACAATACTGTACATTTCACATTTTTGAAACAATATCCCATAATGCAAAGCATAATTGCACAGCAGGACCACCTTAGGCATGTTATTCTCGTTATACGCCCATACATATGCCTACTGTTACATTATATTGACATGTACTAATCCCCTGTTATGGCACATACTTGTTGGACAAACCCTACCACTGACAGCGGCTGGAGTAGAATTGTTATGTTTAAAGCCTTTATGTAGCATCCCCTGTGGTGTATGAGGTGTTTACCTTGTGGCCCACAGCAGTACACACAATTTCTACAAGCGTTACTATGCTCAACAAGACATCACTACATGATACCTTTTCCCACTGTATGCATTGCGTACACTTTCATTAATACAGAACAGGCACTACATACACTAACATACTGAGTGTTCTACATACCTTCTTAGTGGTCCGAGTTTACGAAAATATCTGTCTTACTCCTTTGCTGTTTAAATGGTTCTATGGTAAGAGCATACAGTTTGAATGTATGGCAAGCCATCCTTTTATACGTAGATACCTGTAACATGTGGTATCCTTCCACCAATTGGTGTTCCGGAGTAAATTATTACATGCACATCAGCTGTGCAGCTACTCCATTAGTCAATTACATGGAAACAGTGGGGTATAATTGAATACTCCACTTGGGCATTGTCCTTTTGCCCTACCTTTGAGGAAGATGGCCTGGGTGTGTTTTTTGTGATGAATTGCAACTGCTATATGGACAGACACAGATATTTTGAATTCATGTCCCCCATGGATTGTGTGTGACGGCTAGAGTATGTAGTTCTACATGTGAGTGTAGCTGTTATCTCAACCGTCTGATACGAGACTATTGCAAACAAAACCTGTAACATTGGCGTCTGTACATTGTACAACAGCAACAATTTCACATGGCGCCATTACAGGTGTGTCTCTCACAAGGTATGTTAATGCTTCTGCAGATGTCACTGAGTGAGTGGATGTTTCTGATGTTATTACAGTCTGTATTGCAATTGTTTCGGGTGTGGGGGAGATGTAGGTGGGTGTACATAGCAGATAAAGGTTTGTGGGGACTGCATTTATACATATTCCATATGCGTGTGGGGGGCTCCTTCCCAAATTGAAGACCTATCATTTAGTAGACTAATACTATGATTATTGCAGGCTTATTCATTAAGCCATTGTTAATTGGTTCCTATATAGCATGCAGGTGATGTTGATCCATATCCATCAATCCCTCCAGAAATACATCAATATGTAATGAAATGTTGCTACATGAAAGCTGTCTCATGTATTTCTGTCACAGATATTTGCACTCATTGCAGTTGTGTTGGTGACTGAACCTCTTTGGCTTGTGTTGCCACCATTTCAAATGGTCATAGTGGGACATTTGCAGGACACACATCGGGGTTTAGAGGCCGACACATACCCACGGTCAGTACAAAGGATAGAACTTACTTTTGTCCTAAATAAAACCTTATTCTTGTAGCACATTAGTTGCTTATTATGTTTCTTGTAACATTTACGTATCTTAGATACAGGAATAACTATTTAATGCAACTATTACATAATATATGGGACATAATTATGTCCTACAATCTCAGGACATTTGCACTTTTTAATATTTTTTGTCAGGACACAACTGCCCAAAAAGGGACTGTCCCTCTCAAAGTGGGACAGGTGGTAACTGTATGCCTAAAGCCGGCTATGACCACACCTACTGTAATAATCTACCTTCGAGTTAGCAAGAACAGACACACGATGCAAACACACACACACGCACACACACATTGCAGTCCCATGGAAACACAAACTGCACTCTCAACACACACTTACACACACTACAGAAATCAGAAACACACTTAAACACAGTACCTACCTGGACCGCAGCACCAGCAGCAATAATTAAATGTCCCTTAATATCATGATAATATTACTCGTGGCTCTAGTGTTCCGGTACTGTGGTCTTTCAGTCTTTAAGCCTCGTGATTACGCGTGTCGTTATGTAAAGCATTTGGTAGTTGGCAGTATCCTATTTATTTGTACCTCCATGGTTGTGTACATGCCGTTAACCTATCTATATATTTGCATATATATGTATATCTGTATATATCGACATATATCTCTCTATCACCCTTTCTATCTCTATTATATATATATATATATATATATATATATATATATATATATATATATGGAGAGAGAGTGAACACACCTTTCGTTGGGTACATGGCGGTGTATACTGTTTCCTGAACTCCGCCCTTTTGTGTTTTAACCTGTCACAATACACACCTGCCGTTGGTACATCTTGGGTAGCTTAGTGGTAGGTGATTGTGTACATGGTTGCGTGTTCTACTCCTGGCAGTGGTCATTTTACCTCTCAGAGCAGGCACTATTAGTACAAGGGTGAATAATGCTGGTTTCACCTGCTCTGGACATCTTTGACCGTGATCTGCACAATATTCAGCAAAGCTTTGACCTGTTTTGTGCATATCCGTGTAGTCATGTTTAAACGACGCTTACCGTCACTTGCCGCCACATAAACCCGCTAACATGTGCTTAAACGTGCTCGAATGACCTGCATCCAACATCCATTATTCGTGCCATCGGGATTACGTAACAGACCTTGCAGGACGTGGAACTGGGAACATGCACGACACAGTCAGTGGCTTTACCACTTGGTCATCTGGGATTTGTACAAGTGTTATGGTGTTTTGTATGTGGACTGTACTACGGTTGTTCCTCCATATTGCAATCAAATGTGTAACTCAGTTTACATATGGATGATACCTATTAATGGTATGTCCAAGTGATGTTTAATGGATGTGCTCCAGCATTGAGAATCTATGTCACAGTGAGCCACACACTGTAATGTGCTACACCTTAACACAACCATAACTGGAGAATGCTGGGGTGACAGATACCTGTCATGGGTACTCCCCATGCTTTGGCACTACATCCCTGATTACATTATATGGAGCCTCTCATTAACACACCAGGGAATCCATGCAGAGTGGGTGGGGAACAGTGGTTACACACATGGATCCCGCAATTGGCTCTGCTCCACAGAGGGACAGTTAGTTAATTGATGGGGTGGCAACAGCAGACACATTTTGCCTAGGCTGATGAATGGCCTCTGACAATCGGGCATGTACCTACCGATGTACCTAGGAACCAATACATACAGTACCAACATATGCTGTTAGCTTCGTTTACTGTTCAGGTGTTGACTTTCCTTGTTCCAATAGCTGTTGTGTGTGCAGTAGTTGAGGGCTCCCTATGTAGGATTCACACAGTAGGCCACCTATATATTACAATTTACAGGTGGTCGTGTGTGTGCGCCATCCATTTTACTGCGTGTGCAGGTGGAGAAGTGTGTCAGTCCGTAGGGGCCTACACTGTCAATGTATGTGCTATACGTTCCCTCTTTGCCAAGGCGTGGGCATATTGGGCATGCCTCCGTCTGCCTACTGGGGCTTGCACAGGGTGTTCGTGGTCTGAATCCCTCTGTGCCTGTGATGGCCTTGGCAATTGCGGTGGGCTGTGTGGGCCTTCACCATTATGTCCCTGCTGCAGCTGTTTCCACAGGATCATATTATGTAGCATGGCACATACTATAAAGATGTGGGCACACGTGTCTGGAGAGTACTGCAAGGCTCCACCAGATATGTCCAAGCAACGGAACCATGATTTCAGCATCCCAAACACATGGTCTATGATGATTCTGGTTTGTGCGTGTGCCTCATTATGGCATTTTTGCATGGGTGTGTGTGTGCATTTCTGATGGGAGCCATCATCCACGGCTCCAGTGCATAGCCAGCATCCCCCACAAGGTGGCCATATGGGATGTCCCCCCTCACAAATACCTGATACAGCTGTGAGGCATGCCAGATGTGGGAGTCATGGTAGCTTCCAGGGCTGCCAGCACACACATCCGTGATAATGCCCTGGGTATTGCACACGACCTGGCAGTTGATGGAGTGGTATCCCTTGCGGTTTATGTAGCAGCTAGCATGCTCACCGGGTGGTGACTTGATATGTATGTGCATGCAGTCTATTGCACCCAGTACCTCCAGGTAGTGTGCCAGATGGTGGAAGAGGCACATATTGCTGGCCAACTCCTCCTGAGTTCGGTGGAGGTATATATGCTCATTGGCATGTGGTAACATGGCATCCAGGAACTGGTGGAGTACCCTGCATGCTGATGCCAGTGAGATCCTCATGATATCTCCAGTTGGCCTTTGAAAGGTACCTGTGGCTAGTATTCTCAACCTTACACATACCTTCGTATCCACTGTGATGGGTTCCCCTCTGTTGTTTCTGGATCTCAGGCGTGGCTGGCACAGCTCAACTATTTGCTGTATGATGTCCCTGTCCACCCTGTAACACTCTACTATCTCGAGATCATGTAGCCCCTGGTAGGTTACCCTTGGTCTGAACACTCTTCTTCTCCTCTGGGGCCTGAGGTGGTTGTCAGCATCATCCTCCACAACACCTTCAGTCTCCAACACATGGTGATGAATCACAGCTATGGCAGCTCCCAACAAGTACACAGTAAAAGTTCCCCATCTGTTTACACCGATGGTGCAGTGTTTGGGAATACACAAGTGTGTGTGAGGTGCCTTCACACTTTATACTATTGTGCTTTGAACACTGATGATGTCATAGGGTGTGTATGTACAATCGGAGCTGCAGGGTATCTTATGTGTTTTACCACAGGTACTGCTATTGTGGTGCCTTTGGTGTTGAATTACATTTAGCTGCCATGGATTACCTCTTGCCCTTGCCTTAACTTTTCTTAACGATTCCCCTCCCATTGTCTGGCATGCATCCAGCAGCCTGCTTTCTTGTTTTGTACTTTCGCAAACCAGGATTGTCTTGCGAAATGTGTTCTATAGCCGATCTACTGCAGGTTTGCTTTGCTCTGCGGTGACAGTTCTCTTTTCTTTGCAATCTGACACCGCCCCTATCCCGTTCTGCAGGTTGCTGCTAGCAGCCTTGTTAGCTTCCGTCAATGGCCCACTGTGAGTTAATAGGTGTTAATTGCTCAGTTGTACTCCAATTACCCTACTGCGGCATTTCCTTATTGTCTTCCCCTAAACTTCCTGTTTGAGCTGTGGTGCGCGGCATGTGCGTCCGCTTACCGGGTTTCGGGCATGTTTTCATCCATGTACACATGTGCTTTCGGGCACCATGTATGCTCTCAGCTAAGCAAAGCTATACCTACATCCACACCCCTATCCTGCAGCTTTGCTTAGCAATGGGCAGCCTGGATTTCCATTGCTCCAGTGTGCTTACAGCTATGGTGGCACACCCCACTGCTGATGTCATGTATACCTCCAGACCACTCATCGCTGTTGTTGCGCTGCGCCGTATGGTACATCCTTAGGCCGGCGGGACATTTGCGATTCACTATTACTTGCCTCATTTGCATGGCATTGACTACTAATTCATAGTTAGCGTGCCGAACACTGTCACAGACACTTAGCAACCCTTGCAGCTTGGTTGTGGTGTAGCATGCATACCATTGACTATTATGGTGAAATCATGATTTGTGTTACATTGCAATTTTATGACATTTGTATATATTTTCCTTGTGTTACCATTTGCGCACACATGCCCTGCGGTTGTACTTTGCGTTACTGTGGCCATGACATTAAATGTTATTTTTTATATGTTGTGCATCTTTTCTTATGCCATTGGCTGTATATTTAGCCATTGGCATATGTTAACTTTGTAATACATGAGTCTGGTCCACTTTCATGGCTCCGATGTTCTGTTTGGCAAAATGTAAACCGTTTTTTTTTTTTTTTGTTTACATTTCTGTAGGCTTACGCTACGCCTACACCACTTCATGAATTGCTATGTACCTTCATTTTCATGCTGCAGTACTACACATGGGGTGATTAGCATACCTGAGCCAAGAGCTGCGCAGATCTGGCGTACGCTGGTAGTGCACGTGGAATTGGATCGTACCTGAATCGCTTGGCGGACATATTTGGCGTTATACTGCCTACGCTATGCCTGCGCCTGGCTCAAGCTTCATGAATCCCGGGGTTTAACTATTTGATCTTGCCTGGAAGGCTTGGACCACTGGTCCATTCCAAGAGACATCCAGTTGTCATGCCTCCAACTCACCCTGCTCTGGGAAATCCTGACAGAACTTGATACATGCAAGTGCTATTTCTTTATTGCATGTCCATCTGCTCAACCAAATCTATAGTTTCACTTCTAGCTAGCCACTCCTACAGCACTTGTCTAAGAAGATAAGAACTATGAGTTAATCTCCCTATTATTAGTGTTACTTATCAATTTCATTTGTTATGGCTGTCCTTACTGCACACCCCAATAAGCTCTTGAAGCTGAAGGATAAACTGTAGGTGAAACATGTCCAAACATAACACAGACAGGTGTACTCCATTTCGCATGAAACAAGCTGGGACCCCATGCCAGCGTACAAAGTTGCCTAGATGGCTATCATTCTATCAATATATTTTTTTGGTTCTCTCCATAGCCCAGGTGCTCTCTTTCTACCACCAAATTAGTTGATGTAAATTTTCAGACAATATCACTCACACCCCCATGCAGATGTCCTTCTCCTTCAGAGGATTACTTAAAATTTGAGATAATAGCCTC